>NC_088240.1:7201254-7263754 GCF_036934945.1 Oncorhynchus masou masou | reverse complement strand
TCTCTCCATCTCTCTCAACCTCTCTCTCTCCATCTTTCCATCTCTCTCTCTCTCACTCCACATCTCTCTATCTCCACCTCCCTCTCTCTCCACCTCTCCCTCTATCTCCACCTCCCCCTCTCTCTACCTCTCCCTCTATCTCCACCTCCCTCTCTATCCACATCTCTCCATCTATCTCCACCTCCCTCTCTCTCCACATCTCTCCATCTATCTCCACCTCCCTCTCTCTCCACATCTCTCTCTCCATCTTTCCATCTCTCTCTCTCTCTCTCTCTCTCTCTCCACATCTCTCCATCTCCACCTCCCGCCATCTCTCTCCATCAATTCAATTCAATTCAATTCAAGGGGCTTTATTGGCATGGGAAACATATGTTAACATTGCCAAAGCAAGTAAGGTATATAATATATAAAGTGAAATAAACAATAAAAATTAACAGTAGACATCACACATACAGAAGTTTCAAAACAATAAAGACATTACAAATGTCATATTATATATATATACAGTGTTTTTACAATGTGCAAATGGTAAAGGACACAAGATAAAATAAATAAGCATAGATATGTGTTGTATTTACAATGGTGCGTGTTCTTCACTGGTTGCCCTTTTCTCGTGGCAACAGGTCACAAATCTTGCTGCTCTGATGGCACACTGTGGAATTTCACCCAGTAGATATGGGAGTTTTTCAAAATTGGATTTGTTTTCGAATTCTTTGTGGATCTGTGTAATCTGAGGGAAATATGTCTCTCTAATATGGTCATACATTGGGCAGGAGGTTAGGAAGTGCAGCTCAGTTTCCACCTCATTTTGTGGGCAGTGAGCACATAGCCTGTCTTCCCTTGAGAGCCATGTCTGCCTACGGCGGCCTTTCTCAATAGCAAGGCTATGCTCGCTGAGTCTGTACATAGTCAAAGCTTTCCTTAATTTTGGGTCAGTCACAGTGGTCAGGTATTCTGCCGCTGTGTACTCTCTGTGTAGGGCCAAATAGCATTCTAGTTTGCTCTGTTTTTTTGTTAATTCTTTCCAATGTGTCAAGTAATTATCTTTTTGTTTTCTCATGATTTGGTTGGGTCTAATTGTGCTGCTGTCATGGGGCTCTGTAGGGTGTGTTTGTGAACAGAGCCCCAGGACCAGCTTGCTTAGGGACTCTTCTCCAGGTTCATCTCTGTAGGTGATGGCTTTGTTGTGGAAGGTTTGGGAATCGCTTCCTTTTAGGTGGTTATAGAATTTAACTGCTCTTTTCTGGATTTTGATAATTAGTGGGTATCGGCCTAATTCTGCTCTGCATGCATTATTTGGTGTTCTACGTTGTACACTGAGGATATTTTTGCAGAATTCTGCGTGCAGAGTCTCAATTTGGTGTTTGTCCCATTTTGTGAAGTCTTGGTTGGTGAGCGGACCCCAGACCTCACAACCATAAAGGGCAATGGGCTCTATGACTGATTCAAGTATTTTTAGCCAAATCCTAATTGGTATGTTGAAATTTATGTTTCTTTTGATGGCATAGAATGCCCTTCTTGCCTTGTCTCTCAGATCGTTCACAGCTTTGTGGAAGTTACCTGTGGCGCTGATGTTTAGGCCAAGGTATGTATAGTTTTTTGTGTGCTCTAGGGCAACAGTGTCTAGATGGAATTTGTATTTGTGGTCCTGGTGACTGGACCTTTTTTGGAACACCATTATTTTGGTCTTACTGAGATTTACTGTCAGGGCCCAGGTCTGACAGAATCTGTGCATAAGATCTAGGTGCTGCTGTAGGCCCTCCTTGGTTGGTGACAGAAGCACCAGATCATCAGCAAACAGCAGACATTTGACTTCAGATTCTAGTAGGGTGAGGCCGGGTGCTGCAGACTTTTCTAGTGCCCGCGCCAGTTCGTTGATATATATGTTGAAGAGGGTGGGGCTTAAGCTGCATCCCTGTCTAACCCCACGACCCTGTGTGAAGAAATGTGTGTGTTTTTGCCAATTTTAACCGCACACTTGTTGTTTGTGTACATGGATTTTATGATGTCGTATGTTTTACCCCCAACACCACTTTCCATCAGTTTGTATAGCAGACCCTCATGCCAAATTGAGTCGAAGGCTTTTTGAAATCAACAAAGCATGAGAAGACTTTGCCTTTGTTTTGGTTTGTTTGGTTGTCAATTAGGTGTGCAGGGTGAATACATGGTCTGTTGTACGGTAATTTGGTAAAAAGCCAATTTGACATTTGCTCAGTACATTGTTTTCATTGAGGAAGTGTACGAGTCTGCTGTTAATGATAATGCAGAGGATTTTCCCAAGGTTACTGTTGACGCATATTCCACGGTAGTTATTGGGGTCAAATTTGTCTCCATTTTTGTGGATTGGGGTGATCAGTCCTTGGTTCCAAATATTGGGGAAGATGCCAGAGCTAAGGATGATGTTAAAGAGTTTTAGTATAGCCAATTGGAATTTATTGTCTGTATATTTGATCATTTCATTGAGGATACCATCAACACCACAGGCCTTTTTGGGTTTGAGGGTTTTTATTTTGTCCTGTAACTCATTCAATGTTATTGGAGAATCCAGTGGGTTCTGGTAGTCTTTAATAGTTGATTCTAAGATCTGTATTTGATCATGTATATGTTTTTGCTCTTTATTCTTTGTTATAGAGCCAAAAAGATTGGAGAAGTGGTTTACCCATACATCTCCATTTTGGATAGATAATTCTTCGTGTTGTTGTTTGTTTAGTGTTTTCCAATTTTCCCAGAAGTGGTTAGAGTCTATGGATTCTTCAATGACATTGAGCTGATTTCTGACATGCTGTTCCTTCTTTTCCGTAGTGTATTTCTGTATTGTTTTAGTGATTCACCATAGTGAAGGCGTAGACTCAGGTTTTCCGGGTCTCTATGTTTTTGGTTGGACAGGTTTCTCAATTTCTTTCTTAGAATTTTGCATTCTTCATCAAACCATTTGTCATTGTTCTTAATTTTCTTCGGTTTTCTATTTGAGATTTTTAGATTTGATAGGGAAGCTGAGAGGTCAAATATACTGTTAAGATTTTCTACTGCCAAGTTTACACCTTCCATCTCTCTCCCTCTCCACGTCTCCCTCCATCTCCACATCTCTCCATCTATCTCCACCTCCCTCTCTATCTCCACCTCCCTCTCTCTCCACATCTCTCTCTCCATCTTTCCATCTCTCTCTCTCTCTCTCTCTCTCTCACTCCACATCTCTCCATCTCCACCTCCCGCCATCTCTCTCCATCTCTCTCCCTCTCCACGTCTCCCTCCATCTCCACATCTCTCCATCTCCACCTCCCGCCATCTCTCTCCATCTCTCTCCCTCTCCACGTCTCCCTCCATCTCCACATCTCTCCATCTATCTCCACCTCCCTCTCTATCTCCACCTCCCTCTCTCTCCACCTCTCCCTCTCTCTCCACCTACCCCTCTCTATCTCCAACTCCCTCTCTATCCACATCTCTCCATCTATCTCCACCTCCCTCTCTCTCTACCTCTCACTCTATCTCCACCTCCCTCTCTATCCACATCTCTCCATCTATCTCCACCTCCCTCTCTATCTCCACCTCCCTCTCTCTCCACCTCTCCCTCTCTCTCCACCTCCCCCTCTCTCTACCTCTCCCTCTATCTCCAACTCCCTCTCTATCCACACCTCTCCATCTCTCTCCACCTCCCTCTCTCCCCCCCTCCTCTCCCTCTCTCTCCTCCACCTCCCCCTCTCTCTACCTCTCCCTCTATCTCCACCTCCCTCTCTCTCCACATCTCTCCATCTATCTCCACCTCCCTCTCTCCATCTCTCTCCCTCTCCACCTCTCCCTCCATCTCCACATCTCTCCCTCTATCTCCACCTCTCCCTCTATCTCCACCTCCCTCTCTATCCACATCTCTCCATCTATTTCCACCTCCCTCTCTATCCACATCTCTCCCTCTATCTCCACCTCCCTCTCTCTCCACATCTCTCCATCTATTTCCACCTCCCTCTCTCTGTTATGGTGTGGTCTAGCTGCCTCTTAATTTAGCTCACTGTGAAGGGCAGCAGATAGTCTTATCATTGATAAGGTTGTTAGACAGTGGACGTTCCCCAGATAGAGATATCAGTCAGGCAGCTGACAGTGAGGAGAAGGTCAGCTCCAGGTCAACCAATGTGACCGTACCTCTCCATAGAAGGGTGCGGTGCTGTGGGAGGAGGTAAACACTGGTTTGAGGTGAAGTAATGTGTGTGAGATTATGCAAGTGATGCATATGAAAGAGAGAGAACGAGAAGAAGAAAAGTATGTGTGTTTGATAGACACAGCAGCTGTCCTCTGCTCTGCATGTCTTTGCCACCTACAGAGGGGCTATCTGAGGACACAGAGGAAACAGGAGGTCTGGGCGATATGGCCAAAATATAATTTCGCAAATATTTTTCTGCATTTTTTACAGAATGACAGTATTTTGCGATATTTGAGGGTTTTGAATAACAAAAGTTCTAAATATGCTTTACGAGTAGTGCTTAACCATCGGGTGGCAACACATAACTTCTAAGTGTTTTTAATGGGGCTTTGGCCATTCTGATTGTTTTATACTGTTCAATGAAACTTAATGAAAAAGCCACAAAGGGGTAATTTTGACAGAGTAGGAACCAAAGTGTCTGTCAGTGTTTCCCAGTGGACCCTAATGGATGTTACATTAAATGCTTTCTCTTACTGGGTTGTGACTAAACGGAGTATAGTTTTGACAGGAAGTAACTTTTTTTTTAGCAGGTTAGGAAAACATTTTAGCTGACCCAAACCCTACCCTTTTCCTAACCTTAACCTAATTCTCCTAACCTGCCAGGTAACTAACATTAGTGATTAGCATAAGCACATGTACAACATGTGCTCATGTACTTTATCCACAACATGTACTTTATCCACAACTTGCTACAAAAATAAATAAAAAACATTTTTTGCAGAGACAGTAAGATACACAAACTAATGGTGTGATTATAGAACGCTTGTGGATTTATTTTCGGTTTTTCCTAATTGTTTACACACTAAAATAGGAACTTGAAATGCAATCACCTGAAACCTGAAACTCGTGTACCAAATCCCTAAACCAAGTCTAAACCATCACTTTTTGCAAAACACTACACACAGTTCTCTACATTAGGCACAACATTCAAAATAAAAATATCTTAAGTCCCTTTGGAAGGCAACGCCAATCACAATGTCAAGCTCTATGCACCAATTGGCAACACCCACTCCTCACAGGTGTAAACACTAGTTGCTGAATTGTTCACATAGAAATCAGAGCTTTAGCACTATAAAAGGCCACAGATGAGCTCTCCTGTTTTGGAGGAAAATGGAAGTCAATGGTGAAGCAAGAGCTGGAGGTGAAGCAGTTGTCTCAGATGAGATCAGGACCCCATTGGTTGACCATGTGCTCAACAATGGATTGAGTATGAGGGAGGCTGGGCAGGGAGTTCAGACAATGACAACCAGTAAGTTACCTACCATCTACAATATGCTCTTTATTTATGTATACTGTATACTGGGCGGCAGGGTAGCCTAATGGTTAGAGTGGTGGACTAGTAACCGGAAGGTTGCAAGTTCAAATCCCCGAGCTGACAAGGTGAAATTTTGTCGTTCTGCCCCTGAACAGGCAGTTAACCCACTCTTCCTAGGCCGTCATTGAAAATAAGAATTTGTTCTTAACTGACTTGCCTAGTTAAATGAAGGTAAAATAAATGAAAAATACTGCAGTCCGACACATCAGTAGGCCTATGATACTCAGTGGTTGTTGGCCAATGTTACAGCAATGTAATTTCATATGGAAAGACAATAGATTATTTTAGCTTACTGTAACCAATCATATCATATTTGTGGATCTTCTGCAGAACTAAGACATGGCCAGGCCATGGTGGACGACACCGGCTGTCCACACCAGAACAGAGACGGCCAGGCCATGGTGGACGACACCGGCTGTCCACACCAGAACAGAGACGGCCAGGCCATGGTGGAAGATACCGGCTGTTCACACCAGAACAGAGACGGCCAGGCCATGGTGGACGACACCGGCTGTCCACACCAGAACAGAGACGGCCAGGCCATGGTGGAAGACACCGGCTGTTCACACCAGAACTAAGACATGGCCAGGCCATGGTGGACGACACCGGCTGTTCACACCAGAACAGAGACGGCCAGGCCATGGTGGACGACACCGGCTGTTCACACCAGAACTGAGAGACGGCCAGGCCATGGTGGAAGATACCGGCTGTCCACACCAGAACAGAGACGGCCAGGCCATGGTGGAAGACACCGGCTGTTCACACCAGAACAGAGACGGCCAGGCCATGGTGGAAGACACCGGCTGTTCACACCAGAACAGAGACGGCCAGGCCATGGTGGAAGACACCGGCTGTTCACACCAGAACAGAGACGGCCAGGCCATGGTGGAAGACACCGGCTGTCCACACCAGAACAGAGACAGCCAGGCCATGGTGGACGACACCGGCTGTCCACACCAGAACAGAGACGGCCAGGCCATGGTGGAAGACACCGGCTGTTCACACCAGAACAGAGACGGCCAGGCCATGGTGGACGACACCGGCTGTCCACACCAGAACAGAGACGGCCAGGCCATGGTGGACGACACCGGCTGTTCACACCAGAACAGAGACGGCCAGGCCATGGTGGAAGACACCGGCTGTTCACACCAGAACAGAGACGGCCAGGCCATGGTGGACGACACCGGCTGTCCACACCAGAACAGAGACGGCCAGGCCATGGTGGACGACACCGGCTGTTCACACCAGAACAGAGACGGCCAGGCCATGGTGGACGACACCGGCTGTTCACACCAGAACAGAGACGGCCAGGCCATGGTGGACGACACCGGCTGTTCACACCAGAACAGAGACGGTCAGGCCATGGTGGACGACACAGGCTGTTCACACCAGAACAGAGACGGCCAGGCCATGGTGGAAGACACCGGCTGTCCACACCAGAACAGAGACGGCCAGGCCATGGTGGACGACACCGGCTGTTCACACCAGAACAGAGACGGCCAGGCCATGGTGGACGACACCGGCTGTTCACACCAGAACAGAGACGGCCAGGCCATGGTGGACGACACAGGCTGTTCACACCAGAACAGAGACGGCCAGGCCATGGTGGACGACACCGGCTGTTCACACCAGAACTGAGAGACGGCCAGGCCATGGTGGATCGACACCGGCTGTTCACACCAGAACAGAGACGGCCAGGCCATGGTGGAAGACACAGGCTGTTCACACCAGAACAGAGACGGTCAGGCCATGGTGGAAGACACCGGCTGTTCACACCAGAACAGAGACGGCCAGGCCATGGTGGACGACACAGGCTGTCCACACCAGAACAGAGACGGCCAGGCCATGGTGGACGACACCGGCTGTTCACACCAGAACAGGAGACATGATGGTGGCAAACAACACCATTAGACGAGGAGAAATCCAGAAGCACATAATTGCAGACAACACAATATGGTGGCCTTGTCGACATTGGACCGTGCATTACAGCGCCATTTGAGAGAAACTCAGAGAGGGTTTAAGGAACAGCGCTATGAATATGTGCAAGTAAGTACTACACTGGGAATGTACTATCACATCAGCACGGTATTTACACATCACAGTACTGTAATCCAGTGTATTGTGCTTCACCATATTGACTGCTCTCGGTCTATGCCACATATTGTCTTGTCTGTTTCAAGGGACAGAGTCTTGGAGCTGGATGTCCTGGAGCTGGATGTCCTGGAGCTGGATGTCCTGGAGCTGGATGTCCTGGAGCTGGATGTCTTAGAGCTGGATGTCCTGGAGCTGGATGTCCTGGAGCTGGATGTCTTGGAGCTGGATGTCTTGGAGCTGGATGTCCTGGAGCTGAATGTCTTAGAGCTGGATGTCCTGGAGCTGGATGTCCTGGAGCTGGATGTCTTGGAGCTGGATGTCCTGGAGCTGAATGTCTTGGAGCTGGATGTCTTGGAGCTGGATGTCTTGGAGCTGGATGTCTTGGAGCTGGATGTCCTGGAGCTGGATGTCTTGGAGCTGGATGTCTTGGAGCTGGATGTCTTGGAGCTGGATGTCCTGGAGCTGGATGTCTTGGAGCTTGTAGATGTCTTGGAGCTGGATGTCTTGGAGCTGGATGTCATGGAGCTGGATATCTTGGAGCTGGATGTCTTAGAGCTGGATGTCTCGGAGCTGGATGCTGCTGCAATTCTGGAGCTGGATGTCACGTTTACATTTACATTGATGAGGCTGGCATCAACCTGGAGCCAAAAGAAGGGGATGGGGATTATTGGCCACCATGCCATTGTGAATGTCCCTGGACAGCGAGGAGGGAATATCACCATGCACAGTCGTTAGCCAGCAAGGAGTCCTCCATCACCATGCCAACCTTTGTCCCTAGAACACCGCCCTTCTCATCACATTCCAGGACACACTACAAGGCATCCTCATTCCAGCCGAGCAGAGGGGTGGACCAGAGCGAACCAGGTATGTTGTCATCTGGGACGACGTGAGTTTCTACCGGGCTGCACTCGTCCGCAACTGGTTCATCGACCACCCACAATGCATTGTTCAACATCTCCCCACCATATCCCCCATTCCTAAACCCAACTGAAGAGGGTTGTTTTCGGCATGGCGATTGGCGGTGTACGACCGGGGATGGGGAACCACCATCCCCTCGCACGCATGTCTCTTCTCCAGGCAATTTAGGATGCATGTGGTGATGTTGATGTGGTGGCTTTTGTCCTAAATATGTCTAAAACTAAAAAAACATTGTATTTAGGACAAAAGCCACCACCACATCAACGTCACCACATACATCCTAAATTGCCTGAAGAAGAGACAATGCTTGCGATCATTCACAATGTTTTTTTTAGTTTTAGACATATGTAGGACTGAGTTGTTCTTCGCCACCCATTCTGGAACTAACTGCAGCTCTTCGTTAAGTGTTGCAGTCATTTCAGTCGCTGTAGTAGCTGACGTGTATAGTGCTGTTTCATCCACAAACACAGACACACTGACTTTCCTCGTGTAGTTAATGAATATATATGTTTAGACTTGTTGTGACATACAGTATATTGAGTTATATTTGTGGCTGGTTTTGACACCTGCACAAGTGTGTCCGAACCACACAAAAAACCTAGCGCACAAGGCGAAACATTCCATGATTACACTGTAGTTGTCAACAGTATGTTGATGATATGTAAGATTTTCTGAAATTGACCGTATTAAATTATCATTGTAATTGTGCACACATTGACGTCAGACATGCACCTACCAACAGTGCTCTGTTTCTGATGACCTGAATGAACGCAGGAACAGATTCCAGGACATCCTGTTTGTGACTGACGATAGACGTAAGAGAACGCACGTGATAGGCTTATCTGGCTTATATGATTATGATGTCATAAGTAAAGTGACACATGATGGTCATAATACTTCATGACACAGTCATAAAGTGTATTTTCTAAAAGGGATTTAAAAATATGATTAAAAAAAAAAACATTATTCGGAAAAGAATTCAACAACAACAAAGGACTTAAGTTAAGAATCAAACTTTCAAACAAAATAAAATTTCTTGGCAGGGAAAACCCCCCACATTGGAATAAATCTGGGTATTGACACCTCTTATGGTGTTGCATTAACCAGTCATAAAATTACACAACATATGTCACAACAAGCCTAAATATATATGGGTCATGACAGTGTTATGACCACATTATGACAGGTTATGACACGTTCTGTCAGCTGTTATGACAGGTTATGACGCTAGTGTCAAGTAAAGCGTTACCTAAAATATTAAATATCGCCCAGCCCTAGGGAGCACACACTTATAAGTCATCTCACCGGGATAGACTGTATTAACCATGACTGAACCACTGCCAATTTATTTAAACAATTTTATTTTACCTTTATTATTTAAAAACATTTTTTTCTAAAATCACCTTTATTTAACTAGGCAAGTCAGTTAAGAACAAATCCTTATTTTCAATGACAGCCTAGGAACAGTGGGTTAACTGCCTGTTCAGGGGCAGACTGACAGATTTGTACCAAGTCAGCTCAGGGGTTTGATCTAGCAACCTTCCGGTTACTAGTCCAACACTCTAACCACTAGGCTACCCTGCCGCCAATGCTGCACCCACGTATTCAATCAAACATTCATTTACCACCCCACCCCCCCCCCCCTTCTTTCAAAGCAGAAACGAGGAGTTTGTTATAAAAGCATTTCTGTGTCCGCGTCTTTGAGTGGTGGGTGGGTAATCTAGACCCTAGAGGGTGTGAGGGGTGAAGGGGTCAGAGGTGACAGTGCTAAGGAGTTGCTTGTCACACAGGGGGTGTCGTATTGGATTTTTAGGGGTGTCAAAGGGCTGTTTATGATCTGCCCGAGGGGCCTAAATCAGTCCACTCTGATTTAAAGACACGGTGTCACGCCTCTCACTGCCATCAATAGGCCTGTCAATCTATCAGGCCTTCAGAGAGCATAACACTGTGGTGTGTGTGTGTGTGTGTGTGTGTGTGTGTGTGTGTGTGTGTGTGTGTGTGTGTGTGTGTGTGTGTGTGTGTGTGTGTGGTGTGTGTGGTTATTTTATTTATTTTATTTCTTCTCATTAAACTTTGTCACGAGGTGCAAAAGTTGATGTTTTGCTTTAAATGCAGGATCAGGTCTAACTTGAAAATCCCAAAAGCCAATTGATTTGAAACCTCTGCAACCATAATCCTGTTTGAGTCTTCCAGCTGGCTTTATGCCACAACATTGTTCCTGTTTGCCTACTAATTAACTCTGTTTACAACCCCACAGAGTGGCTGTTTCTGAGCAGAGGTTTGGAGCTTTAAGTTCCAGGTCAGAGGTCAGCTATGTTTAATAGTACTCTGAGAGGCGTGGACTTTTTACTGTTTCATCAGAGAGGAGAAAAGTAAGCAGAGCTACATCCTAACCTCAGAGCGTGCGCAGACCAGCTGGCTGGTGTGTTTACAGACATATTCAATCAATCCCTATACCAGTCTGCTGTTCCCACATGCTTCAAGAGGGCCACCATTGTTCCTGTTCACAAGAAAGCTAAGGTAACTGAGCTAAACGACTACCGCCCCGTAGCACTCACTTCCGTCATCATGAAGTGCTTTGAGAGACTAGTCAAGGACCATATCACCTCCACCCTACCTGACACCCTAGACCCACTCCAATTTGCTTACCATCCAAATACAGTGCCTTGCGAAAGTATTCGGCCCCCTTGAACTTTGCGACCTTTTGCCACATTTCAGGCTTCAAACATAAAGATATAAAACTGTATTTTTTTGTGAAGAATCAACAACAAGTGGGACACAATCATGAAGTGGAACGATATTTATTGGATATTTCAAACTTTTTTAACAAATCAAAAACTGAAAAATTGGGCGTGCAAAATTATTCAGCCCCTTTACTTTCAGTGCAGCAAACTCTCTCCAGAAGTTCAGTGAGGATCTCTGAATGATCCAATGTTGACCTAAATGACTAATGATGATAAATACAATCCACCTGTGTGTAATCAAGTCTCCGTATAAATGCACCTGCACTGTGATAGTCTCAGAGGTCCGATAAAAGCGCAGAGAGCATCATGAAGAACAAGGAACACACCAGGCAGGTCCGAGATATTTCTTAGGTTTTTTTTTTTTCTTTTCTTCTTAGGTTTCTTGTTTAAGGCAAGTGACGTCTAGATTGTATTTGACACGTGAGCACTCCCTCCCCGTGGCGTGAGCGACCACTTCACTTGCTTTCACTCGTGTGGAATGGTATGGACTCACAAAACATCATGGACTCGTATGAACAATACGTTAGATTACTCTGGCCTCTTGAAAGTCAAATTAGATTCGTCGGACACGCACACACACGAGCTTTCGCACACACACACACACATCCACACACGCTAGCATACATACGCACACACACACACACACACACACACACACATACACACACACACACACACACACACACACACATCCACTAGCATACACACGCATACACACACACGCATACACACACACACACACACACTAGCATACACACGCATACACACACACGCATACACACACATACACACACACACACACACACACATACACACACACACACACCCCCACAGTGTTATGCTCTCTGAAGGCCTGATAGATTGACAGGCCTATTGATGGCAGTGAAGGGGGTGGGGGGTTGGGGTTGGGAGTGGAGATATGGACTGTTCTCTCTCCACTTCCTCGTTAAGAAACAGGCAGCGGTGAAGGGAGGGGGGTTGGGAGTGGAGATATGGACTGTTCTCTCTCCACTTCCTCGTTAAGAAACAGGCAGCGGTGAAGGGAGGGACTGGTTAAGAAACGTGAAGGGGGGGGTGGGAGTGGAGATATGGACTGTTCTCTCTCCACTTCCTCGTTAAGAAACAGGCAGCGGTGGGGGGGGGCAGTTGGGAGTGGAGATATGGACTGTTCTCTCTCCACTTCCTCGTTAAGAAACAGGCAGCGGTGGGGGGGAGTGGAGGGACGTTGGGAGTGGAGATATGGACTGTTCTCTCTCCACTTCCTCGTTAAGAAACAGGCAGCGGTGGGGGGGGGGGTTGGGAGTGGAGATATGGACTGTTCTCTCTCCACTTCCTCGTTAAGAAACAGGCAGTGGTGGGGGGTGGGGGGAGATTGGGGATGGGAGTGGAGATATGGACTGTTCTCTCTCCACTTCCTCGTTAAGAGCAGCGGGAGGGGCGTTGGGAAACAGGCATACACGTGTCTTACTGCACTGCCAACGATCAACAGACTGTATCGATTCCTCAGAGACACTAACAAGTCACTTCACAGGGAGACAACACAGGCTAGACAAATAGCTCAAACTCCTGCCTGAAAAGCTTGCGTCTCTAATTGCGGTTTGTTTGGGCTCATTTAAATATAGAGGGAGAGAGAGTGAGAAATAGAGAAAAAAATGATTCATTTAACTCAGTATATTCAGAGACACATCACGTACTTTAGATTAGAAGTTCACACAGAAACTATGGAGAATGTCGTTACTGATGATAAACAAATGCCCTGAATAAATACTTTGAAAAGTAATAAAAGAAATGAAAAGAAAAAATCTATGAATATAAAGTTTTCCAGCACAGCATCACGTAGCCATTGGTGCAGAACAGCAGGTGATATGGGGGAAGAGAGAGAGTGAGAGGGGAGGTGTTGACTGGTGGGACCATGTGTGTACCCTCTGTCTGGAACCTTAGCAAAACCCTGGTTCTTCTACTTTGTCCCCCTGGCAACTTGTGAAACCTGAAATCACATTGAGCCCAGTGGTGGATGAAACACGATCAGCTCCTACAAACAGACTCATGTCACACCCTGGACACTTGCCTGCTGCACCCTGCTATATCCCACTGCACCCTGCTATATCCTGCTGCACCCTGCTATGTCCCACTGCACCCTGCTATATCCCACTGCACCCTGCTATATCCCACTGCAACCTGCTGCACCCTGCTATATCCCACTGCACCCTGCTATATCCCACTGCACCCTGCTATATCCTGCTGCACACTGCTATATCCCTCTGCACCCTGCTATATCCCACTGCACCCTGCTATATCCTGCTGCACCCTGCTATATCCCACTGCACCCTGCTATATCCCACTGCACCCTGCTATATCCTGCTGCACCCTGCTATATCCTGCTGCACCCTGCTATATCCTGCTGCACCCTGCTATATCCCAAGGCACCCTGCTATATCCCAAGGCACCCTGCTATAGCCCACTGCACCCTGCTATAGCCCACTGCACCCTGCTATATCCCACTTCACCCTCCTATATCCCACTGCACCCTGCTATATCCCAAGGCACCCTGCTATATCCCAAGGCACCCTGCTATAGCCCACTGCACCCTGCTATAGCCCACTGCACCCTGCTATATCCCACTTCACCCTCCTATATCCCGCTGCACCCTGCTATATCCCAAGGCACCCTGCTATATCCCACTGCACCCTGCTATATCCCAAGGCACCCTGCTATATCCCACTGCACCCTGCTATATCCCGCTGCACCCTGCTATATCCCAAGGCACCCTGCTATATCCCGCTGCACCCTGCTATATCCCGCTGCACCCTGCTATATCCCACTGCACCCTGCTATATCCCGCTGCACCCTGCTATATCCCGCTGCACCCTGCTATATCCCAAGGCACCCTGCTATATCCCGCTGCACCCTGCTATATCCCGCTGCACCCTGCTATATCCCAAGGCACCCTGCTATATCCCGCTGCACCCTGATATATCCCGCTGCACCCTGCTATATCCCACTTCATCTTGCTGCACCCTGCTATATCCCACTGCACCCTGCTATATCCCACTGCACCCTGCTATATCCCACTGCACCCTGCTATATCCCATTTCACCCTGCTATATCCCATTACAACCTGCTATATCCCAGTGCACCCTGCTATATCCCAGTGCACCCTGCTATATCCCGCTGCACCCTGCTATATCCCACTGCACCCTGCTATATCCCACTGCACCCTGCTATATCTCACTGCACCCTGCTGCACCCTGCTATATCCCACTGCACCCTGCTATATCCCACTGCACCCCGCTATATCCCAAGACACCCTGCTATATCCTACTGCACCCTGCTATATCCCATTTCACCCTGCTATATCCCATTTCAACCTGCTATATCCCAGTGCACCCTGCTATATCCCAGTGCACCCTGCTATATCCCGCTGCACCCAGCTATATCCCTGCACCCTGCTATATCCCACTGCACCCTGCTATATCCCATTTCACCCTGCTATATCCTGCTGCACCCTGCTATGTCCCACTGCACCCTGCTATATCCCACTGCACCCTGCTATATCCCACTGCAACCTGCTGCACCCTGCTATATCCCACTGCAACCTGCTATATCCCACTGCACCCTGCTATATCCCACTGCACCCTGCTATATCCCACTGCACCCTGCTATATCCCAAGGCACCCTGCTATATCCCACTGCACCCTGCTATATCTCACTGCACCCTGCTATATCCCACTGCACCCTGCTATATCCCAAGGCACCCTGCTATATCCCACTGCACCCTGCTATATCCCACTGATATCCTCACCCTCCTATATCCCACTGTACCCTGCTATATCCTGCTGCACCCTGCTATGTCCCACTGCACCCTGCTATATCCCACTTCACCCTGCTATATCCCACTGCACCCTGCTGCACCCTGCTATATCCCACTGCACCCTTCTATATCCCACTGCACCCTGCTGCACCCTGCTATATCCCACTGCACCCTGCTATATCCCACTGCACCCTGCTATGTCCCACTGCACCCTGCTATATCCCACTTCACCCTTCTATATCCCACTGCACCCTGCTGCACCCTGCTATATCCCACTGCACCCTGCTATATCCCGCTGCACCCTGCTATATCCCACTGCACCCTGCTATATCCCGCTGCACCCTGCTATATCCCACTGCACCCTGCTATATCCCACTGCACCCTGCTGCCCACCCTGCTATATCCCACTGCACCCTGCTATATCCCACTGCACCCTGCTATGTACCACTGCACCCTGCTATATCCCACTTCACCCTGCTATATCCCACTGCACCCTGCTATATCCCTGCTGCTATCCCACTGCACCCTGCTATATCCCATGCACCCTGCTATATCCCACTGCACCCTGCTATATCCCACTGCACCCTGCTATATCCCATTTCACCCTGCTATATCCCACTGCACCCTGCTATATCCCGATACACCCTGATATGTCCCACTGCACCCTGCTATATCCCACTGCACCCTGCTATATCCCATTTCACCCTGCTATATCCCACTGCACCCTGCTATATCCCGATACACCCTGATATGTCCCACTGCACCCTGCTATATCCCACTGCACCCTGCTATATCCCACTGCACCCTGCTATATCCCGATACACCCTGATATGTCCCACTGCACCCTGCTATATCCCACTGCACCCTGCTATATCCCATTTCACCCTGCTATGTCCCACTGCACCCTGCTATATCCCACTTCACCCTGCTATATCCCACTGCACCCTGATATCCCACTGCACCCTGCTATATCCCACTGCACCCTGCTATATCCCGCTGCACCCTGCTATATCCCACTGCACCCTGCTATATCCCATTTCACCCTGCTATATCCCACTGCACCCTGCTATATCCCGATACACCCTGATATGTCCCACTGCACCCTGCTATATCCCACTGCACCCTCCTATATCCCATTTCACCCTGCTATATCCCACTGCACCCTGCTATATCCCGATACACCCTGATATGTCCCACTGCACCCTGCTATATCCCACTGCACCCTGCTATGTCCCACTGCACCCTGCTATATCCCACTTCACCCTGCTATATCCCACTGCACCCTGCTGCACCCTGCTATATCCCACTGCACCCTGCTATATCCCGCTGCACCCTGCTATATCCCACTGCACCCTGCTATATCCCATGCACCCTGCTATATCCCACTGCACCCTGCTATATCCCGATACACTCTGCTATATCCCACTGCACCCTGCTATATCCCACTGCACCCTGCTATATCCCGATGCACCCTGCTATGTCCCACTGCACCCTGCTATATCCCACTGCACCCTGCTATATCCCACTGCACCCTGCTATATCCCGATACACCCTGATATGTCCCACTGCACCCTGCTATATCCCACTGCACCCTGCTATATCCCGATACACCCTGATATGTCCCACTGCACCCTGCTATATCCCACTGCACCCTGCTATATCCCACTGCACCCTGCTATATCCCGATACACCCTGATATGTCCCACTGCACCCTGCTATATCCCACTGCACCCTGCTATATCCCATTTCACCCTGCTATGTCCCACTGCACCCTGCTATATCCCACTGCACCCTGCTATATCCCATTTCACCCTGATATATCCCACTGCACCCTGCTATATCCTGCTGCACCCTGCTATATCCCACTGCACCCTGCTATATCCCACTGCACCCTGCTATATCCCACTGCACCCTGCTATATCCCATTTCACCCTGCTATGTCCCACTGCACCCTGCTATATCCCACTTCACCCTGCTATATCCCACTGCACCCTGCTGCACCCTGCTATATCCCACTGCACCCTGCTATATCCCGCTGCACCCTGCTATATCCCACTGCACCCTGCTATATCCCATTTCACCCTGCTATATCCCACTGCACCCTGCTATATCCCGATTCACCCTGATATGTCCCACTGCACCCTGCTATATCCCACTGCACCCTCCTATATCCCATTTCACCCTGCTATATCCCACTGCACCCTGCTATATCCCGATACACCCTGATATGTCCCACTGCACCCTGCTATATCCCACTGCACCCTGCTATGTCCCACTGCACCCTGCTATATCCCACTTCACCCTGCTATATCCCACTGCACCCTGCTGCACCCTGCTATATCCCACTGCACCCTGCTATATCCCGCTGCACCCTGCTATATCCCACTGCACCCTGCTATATCCCATTTCACCCTGCTATATCCCACTGCACCCTGCTATATCCCGATACACCCTGATATGTCCCACTGCACCCTGCTATATCCCACTGCACCTGCTATATCCCATTTCACCCTGCTATATCCCACTGCACCCTGCTATATCCCGATACACCCTGATATGTCCCACTGCACCCTGCTATATCCCACTGCACCCTGCTATATCCCACTGCACCCTGCTATATCCCGATACACCCTGATATGTCCCACTGCACCCTGCTATATCCCACTGCACCCTGCTATATCCCATTTCACCCTGCTATGTCCCACTGCACCCTGCTATATCCCACTGCACCCTGCTATATCCCATTTCACCCTGATATATCCCACTGCACCCTGCTATATCCTGCTGCACCCTGCTATATCCCACTGCACCCTGCTATATCCCACTGCACCCTGCTATATCCCATTTCACCCTGCTATATCCCGCTGCACCCTGCTATATCCTGCTGCACCCTGCTATATCCCACTGCACCCTGCTATGTCCCGCTGCACCCTGCTATATCCCACTGCACCCTGCTATATACCACTGCACCCTGCTATATCCCACTGCACCCTGCTATATCCCGCTGCACCCTGCTATATCCCACTGCACCCTGCTATATCCCACTGCACCCTGCTATATCCCGCTGCACCCTGCTATATCCCACTGCACCCTGCTATATACCCCTGCTGCACCCTGCTATATCCTGCTGCACCCTGCTATATCCCACTGCACCCTGCTATATCCCGCTGCACCCTGCTATATCCTGCTGCACCCTGCTATATCCCGCTGCACCCTGCTATATCCCTGCACCCTGCTATATCCCGCTGCACCCTGCTATATCCCACTGCATCTAGCTGCACCCTGCTATATCCCTGCACCCTGCTATATCCCACTTCATCCTGCTATATCCCTGCACCCTGCTATATCCCGCTGCACCCTGCTATATCCCACTGCACCCTGCTATATCCCACTGCACCCTGCTATATCCCGCTGCACCCTGCTATATCCCACCCTGCTATATCCCGCTACACCCTGCTATATCCCACTGCACCCTGCTATATCCCACTGCACCCTGCTCTATCCTGCTGCACCCTGCTATATCCCGCTGCACCCTGCTATATCCCACTGCACCCTGCTATATCCCACTGCACCCTGCTATATCCCACTGCACCCTGCTATATCCCGCTGCACCCTGCTATATCCCACTGCACCCTGCTATATCCCACTGCACCCTGCTATATCCCACTGCACCCTGCTATATCCCACTGCACCCTGCTATATCCCACTTCATCCTGCTATATCCCGCTGCACCTGCTATATCCCACTTCATCCTGCACCCCGCTGCACCCTGCTATATCCCACTGCACCCCGTCTGCCCTCCATATTGTCACCCTGGGACAGGCACAGCTGTAACCAGACAGGGACGTTGAAACCCAGGGAGTGTAGAGGGGTGACGTTGCCACCCCAGCTTCACATCCCTGTCAACCCTGGCAACGCCATGACACACACACCCATCAGTCAATCATTCAATCAATCAATCAATCCTATGTATTTATAAAGCCCTTCTTACATCAGCTGATGTCACAAAGTGCGATACAGAAACCCAGCCTAAAACCCCAAACAATGCAGGTGTAGTTCTCTCGTGACACCTCTCAATTTTTTTTATTTTTGGGAGGAGAGGAAGAGGTGGTTATAGCAAGGACCAAGTGTCTCCTTGTCAACCTTCTCCGAGGTTTACAACTATTTTTGTCCCTGAGGCCAATCATGATAACTTGGCATTCATCTCATATCTACACATCAGCCAAGTTCATATCTTGGATGCGAACCAGCAACGTTTCGGCTTCTGCTCCTTTTAAAACCTCCAAACTGCTGTTTCATGCTTGCATTGATAAGCAGAGAGGACTGTGCTTCCTGCTCTGTAACGTTAGTGTGATCCTAAATGTTGTAGTAAAAAAAACCCTCGGCCTCTACCCTTTCACCACTTCTAACGGTGTCACCATTACTCATTCAGTCACTGTTCACTGTGACCCCAGGAAATGCCCATTGTTATAGTGGAGAGCTTGCAGGTACGAAGAAACAGTGTGTGTGTGTGTGTGTGTGTGTGTGTGTGTGTGTGTGTGTGTGTGTGTGTGTGTGTGTGTGTGTGTGTGTGTGTGTGTGTGTGTGTGTGTGTGTGTAGCGGCAGAAGGGGGGGATTTGTACTCATGATAAATGTCTCTCTTCCTGCATGTAGATTCTAAGAAACACTTATTTTCCCATAAACAGGGCCTCATTTTCACATTACTTTACTATTCTAGTGAGGACTTCTGGTACTCAAGTGTAGTAAAACGTGTGCACACACACAACTGGGTTGGTGGATAAACCAACATACTTTCTCAAACCCGCTGTTGGAGAGAGAGAGAGAGAGAGAGAGGGGAGGGGGTTAGAGAGAGAGAGAGAGGGGGTTAGAGAGAGAGAGAGGGGGGTTAGAGAGAGAGAGAGGGGGGGTTAGAGAGAGGGGGGGGGGTTAGAGAGAGAGAGAGGTTAGAGAAGAAAGGAGGAGAGGGTTAGAGAAGAAAGGGAGAGAGAGAGAGAGGGGGGGTTAGAGAAGAAAGAAGAGAGAGAGAGGGTTAGAGAAGAAAGGGAGAGAGAGAGAGAGAGGGGGTTAGAGAAGAAAGGGAGAGGAGGAGGGTTAGAGAAGAAAGGGGTTAGAGAGAGAGAGAGAGGGGTTAGAGAAGAGAGAGAGGGTTAGAGAAGAAAGGGAGAGAGAGGGTTAGAGAAGAAAGGGAGAGAGAGAGGGAGGGTTAGAGAAGAAAGGGAGAGAGAGAGAGAGGGTTAGAGAAGAAAGGGAGAGAGAGAGAGAGGGTTAGAGAAGAAAGGGAGAGAGAGAGAGAGAGAGGGTTAGAGAAGAAAGGGAGAGAGAGAGAAAGGGAGAGAGAGAGAGGGAGGGTTAGAGAAGAAAGGGAGAGAGAGAGGGAGGGTTAGAGAAGAAAGGGAGAGAGAGAGAGGGTTAGAGAAGAAAGGGAGAGAGAGAGGGAGGAGAAGAAAGGAGAGAGAAGAGGGTTAAGAAGAAAGGGAGAGAGAGAGGGAGGGTTAGAGAAGAAAGGGAGAGAGAGAGGGAGGGTTAGAGAAGAAGAGGGAGGGTTAGAGAGAGAGAGAGGGTTAGAGAAGAAAGGGAGAGAGAGAGAGGGGTTAGAGAAGAAAGGGAGAGAGAGAGAGAGAAGAAAGAGAGAGGAAGAAAGGGAGAGAGAGAGAGGGTTAGAAAGAAAGGGAGAGAGAGAGAGGGAGGGTTAG
This sequence comes from Oncorhynchus masou masou, assembly GCF_036934945.1. Lineage (NCBI taxonomy): Eukaryota > Metazoa > Chordata > Actinopteri > Salmoniformes > Salmonidae > Oncorhynchus > Oncorhynchus masou. The sequence continues at coordinate 7,242,986 of NC_088240.1, read as the reverse complement.
AGAAGAAAGGGAGAGAGAGAGAGGGAGGGGTAGAGAAGAAAGGGAGAGAGAGAGGAGGGTTAGAGAAGAAAGGGAGAGAGAGAGGGGGGGTTAGAGAAGAAAGGGAGAGAGGAGAGGGTTAGAGAAGAAAGGGAGAGAGAGAGAGGGGTTAGAGAAGAAAGGGAGAGAGAGAGAGGGTTAGAGAAGAAAGGGAGTGAGAGAGAGAGGGTTAGAGAAGAAAGGGAGAGAGAGAGAGGGTTAGAGAAGAAAGGGAGAGAGAGAGAGAGGGTTAGAGAAGAAAGGGAGTGAGAGAGAGGGTTAGAGAAGAAAGGGAGAGAGAGAGAGGGAGGGTTAGAGAAGAAAGGGAGAGAGAGAGGGAGGGTTAGAGAAGAAAGGGAGAGAGAGAGAGGGTTAGAGAAGAAAGGGAGAGAGAGAAAGAGGGTTAGAGAAGAAAGGGAGAGAGAGAGAGAGGGTTAGAGAAGAAAGGGAGAGAGAGAGAGAGAGGGTTAGAGAAGAAAGGGAGAGAGAGAGGGAGGGTTAGAGAAGAAAGGGAGAGAGAGAGGGAGGGTTAGAGAAGAATGGGAGTGAGAGAGAGGGTTAGAGAAGAAAGGGAGAGAGAGAGAGGGAGGGTTAGAGAAGAAAGGGAGAGAGGGAGGGTTAGAGAAGAAAGGGAGGGAGAGAGAGGGTTAGAGAAGAAAGGGAGTGAGAGAGGGAGGGTTAGAGAAGAAAGGGAGAGAGAGAGGGGGTTAGAGAAGAAAGGGAGAGAGGAGAGAGGGTTAGAGAAGAAGGGAGTGAGAGGGAGAGAAGAAAGGGAGAGAGAGAGGGGGTTAGAGAAGAAAGGGAGTGAGAGAGAGGGTTAGAGAAGAAAGGGAGAGAGAGAGAGGAGGGTTAGAGAAGAAAGGGAGAGAGAGAGGGAGGGTTAGAGAAGAAAGGGAGAGAGAGAGAGGGTTAGAGAAGAAAGGGAGAGAGAGAGAGAGAGGGTTAGAGAAGAAAGGGAGAGAGAGAGAGAGGGTTAGAGAAGAAAGGAAAGAGGAGGGTTAGAGAAGAAAGGGAGAGAGAGGGTTAGAGAAGAAAGGGAGAGAGAGAGGGTTAGAGAAGAAAGGGAGAGAGAGAGAGGGTTAGAGAAGAAAGGGAGAGAGAGAGGGAGGGTTAGAGAAGAAAGGGAGAGAGAGAGAGGGTTAGAGAAGAAAGGGAGAGAGAGAGAGGGAGGGTTAGAGAAGAAAGTGAGAGGAGATCAAAGAGGAGAAGCGGTACATCCCCTTAGACCAAAGGATCTGCCAAAGACACATAGAGGAGGACGGGAGAGTCTTTAAAGTCCTGGTTTTTTTTCTAAGGCAGTGAAAGTACTGACACAACACAGCACCCATGAATCCCCTTCACTCTGTAGGGACTTAAGTTGAACAAACACAGGAAGAAATACTCTTCACTATCCTAAAGATTTGAATTTCAACTTTTGTCTAACTTCTGTTCTTTGGTTGTCTATGGCGACCTCAGGGATGTTAGAAACGAGGGATGGACATCATCCTTCTCAAATTAAGTTGGAGAACAAGAGCTCAACTAGATCAGCTTTCACATCCAATATACTTCAAACCTGACCCCTGACCTCTCCCCTCAGCCTAAGTGTCATATTCACCTGTCTCTCTCTCTCTCTCTCTCTCTCTCTCTCTCTGTCCTTCCATTCCTGGGAAAGCTCATCCTGGTGCGCTGACCACTGCTTGTCTCATATATGGTGGCGGCAACCTTTGCCTCCCAGCTCCCATGACCCTCCCAAGTCCCTCTGAGGCTCCTCACTGTGTGACACATAATACTGTCTCCTTGGGCATGAGGGGAACCGTTGTGACGTGTGCACAGGCACAAAGCCAAACCCTTCAGTGACACGGAAACAGAGCTAAGAGTTAAACATGAGACTTATGGAGACTATGGTTAAAGGACATGTTAAACAGGGACAGGGTTTGAATTAGTTGAATGCAGAGGTGTTTGATACATAGATAGCATTACCACCTCGACATTACCTCCTCTGCATGACCTCCTCCACATTACCTCCTCGGCATAATCTCCTCACCATTGCCACCTCTGCATTACCTCCTCAGCATTACCTCCCCTTGCATTACGTCCTCCACATTACCTTTCAATGATAACCGCTAATGAAGATTGGAGGGGGGGGTCACTGGTCCCTGGTGTGTAGCCCTCATCTCTGTCTCTGAGATGAGAAAATGACGTCTCACAGAGAACCAACACCAGGGACAACTCAGGAGCTCACTGACTGGAACTGACCACTCCCCTGACCCCCTAAACAATACTGCTATCCCCCTTACCTCACCCCTCACCCCCAACCGCTATCCTAGCTCTTCTCCCTCTCCGTCCCCTTCACCATCTCACTTTCACACACTCAGGCCAGGGGAAAGAAAAACCCTTATTATTCACAGAGGAAAAACTTGTTTTCAAGTCCCTCTCCCCTCGGCATTATGGTTCTTTATGCCAGGGCCCCTGAGACATCAGCATGACAATGTGACAATGTGTTTGCCCTTTGGAAAAGGAGATCCTGTGTTTGTTAAGCGTTTCTTTCCCCCAGAAGATGAAGGGGACCTGAGAAAGAGAGACACATGAAAAAGAAAGAATGGATTTTTGATTATCTCGAGCGCTGTGAGTGGTATCTGTCTTTCTATCTATCATCGAGAGATATTGTACAAGGTGACGTTATCATTGGAAGTTAATAATCAGATAATTGCACATTCGTTATGTTTGCTAAAAAACACAAAGCGAACAGGTTCACTTCTCATGTTCTTCCACTCCTACTCAACCAGCTTCTAGTAAACAGATCACAAACTTCTCATGTTCTTCCACCACTACTCAACCAGCTTCTAGTAAACAGATCACAAACTTCTCATGTTCTTCCACCACTACTCAACCAGCTTCTAGTAAACAGATCACAAACTTATCAAGTTTGCGGACGACACAACAGTGGTAGGCTTGATTACCAACAACGACGAGACGGCCTACAGGGAGGAGGTGAGGGCCCTCGGAGTGTGGTGTCAGGAAAATAACCTCACACTCAACGTCAACAAAACTAAGGAGATGATTGTGGACTTCAGGAAACAGCAGAGAGAACACCCCCCTATCCACATCGATGGAACAGTAGTGGAGAGAGTAGCAAGTTTTAAGTTCCTCTGCATACACATCACAGACAAACTGAATTGGTCCACCCACACAGACTGCATCGTGAAGAAGGCGCAGCAGTGCCTCTTCAACCTCAGGAGGCTGAAGAAATTCGGCTTGTCACCAAAAGCACTCACAAACTTCTACAGATGCACAATCGAGAGCATCCTGGCGGGCTGTATCACCGCCTGGTACGGCAACTGCTCCGCCCTCAACCGTAAGGCTCTCCAGAGGGTAGTGAGGTCTGCACAACGCATCACCGGGGGCAAACTACCTGCCCTCCAGGACACCTACACCACCCGATGTTACAGGAAGGCCATAAAGATCATCAAGGACATCAACCACCCGAGCCACTGCCTGTTCACCCCGCTATCATCCAGAAGGCAAGGTCAGTACAGGTGCATCAAAGCTGGGACCGAGAGACTGAAAAACAGCTTCTATCTCAAGGCCATCAGACTGTTAAACAGCCACCACTAACATTGAGTGGCTGCTGCCAACACACTGACACTGACTCAACTCCAGCCACTTTAATAATGGGAATTGATGGGAAATGATGTAAATATATCACTAGCCACTTTAAACAATGCTACCTTATATAATGTTACTTACCCTACATTATTCATCTCATATGCATACGTATATACTGTACTCTATATCATCGACTGCATCCTTATGTAATACATGTATCACTAGACACTTTAACTATGCCACTTTGTTTACATACTCATCTCATATGTATATACTGTACTCGATACCATCTACTGTATCTTGCCTATGCTGCTCTGTACCATCACTCATTCATATATCCTTATGTACATATTCTTTATCCCCTTACACTGTGTATAAGACAGTAGTTTAGGAATTGTTAGTTAGATTACTTGTTGGTTATTACTGCATTGTCGGAACTAGAAGCACAAGCATTTCACTACACTCGCATTAACATCTGCTAACCATGTGTATGTGACAAATACAATTTGATTTGATTTGATTTGATTTCTTCCACCACTACTCAACCAGCTTCTAGTAAACAGATCACAAACTTCCACAAGTCTTTCAATTAAACACTATTATTTCTCGGAGTCAACTTTTCCATCGTCGTATACAAGCAATGTTTCCTTATTCAGTACATTTACGTAACGTTTCTATTATTCATCAAAAGGGTTTAAGCATCTCTCCTTGCTGTCAAACTGTAACGAGCGAAAACAAGAGACATCTCTGGGATGTTGAATTAAAGAATCATTCATAAACACCCAAGTCGGAATGGTGCAGGAGGGTGAGAGAGATTGAAACAGAGAGAGACAGAGATGGAAAGATAAATAGACAGAGAGAGAGGAGTCAGACAGAAAGATAGAGAGAGAGAGAGAGAGAGAGAGAGAGAGAGAGAGAGAGAGAGAAAACAGAGAGAGAGAGACAGAGACGGAAAGATAAATAGACAGAGAGAGGGAAGAGTCAGACAGAAAGAGAGAGAGAGAGAGAGAGAGAGAGAGGGAGAGAGAAGGAGAGAGAGAAAAGAGACAGAAAGATAGATTGACAGCGAGAGAGAGAGAGAGAGAGAGAGAGAGAGACAAAAAGAGACAGTAGGAGCTACCCTTGCTTGCCATTGCTACCCTTGCCATTGCTACCCTTAAAATATCAATATCAAAATATCAATATCAACTGTTCCTATTTTCATTTATTCCTGGGGACATGTATTTTGGTGTTATTGAAGCTCACCTTCAGCGTGCTTCTGTGAAGAAAGTAATGTATGACAGGCAGACTGCAAATGGCACACAAAGAAAGAGCAGTGGTGTCTTTACCTGGTACAGGAATGACAGATGTGCCTCCCGTAACATTAGAATCATAGTGGGAAACGGCATCAATGCATTTAGGCTCCAAAACACAATGCATGTTGTGATCACAACTTTGATAAGAAAGACATGACTCAACGGTAAAACTCATGCCTCTCTTAATAAACTACAAGTTGTTTTGCTATTCCAAATAGCAGGCAAACTGACAGTTAAAATCTTTTTCTTTAGAAGTTGTTTTGATATTCCAAATAGCAGGCAAACTGACAGTTAAATCTCTCTTTAGAGAACTTTCATTCTTAGCACTGGCACTGACCTCACATTGACTCACTCGGCCACTGAGTTATGAGTGTTAAATATAGTAATGGCAGCACATTTTTAGAACAGCTCTCAAAAGATTCAGGAGTTATATCACAATGGCCTCCTTTTTGACGGAGTAGGATGGTTATCTCACAGTTTGTGTGATTGTGTCATTGTCAAGTCATTTTCGCCCCATTCATTCTGCCACAGACCGGCCTGTGCCCCAATCTGTCCCTGCCTGTCCTTGCAGAACGACCTCAGATAAACAACCACTGAAAATAACATTCAGACCTGTACACAGACAAATACAGAAACAAATATAGACACTGAGTGTTCTTTAAAAAAAAAAATACAAATATAAACTGTTATCGGTACATTGAGATCAGTTAGCTATTTTGATGTTTCATATTTTTGTAAAGTCATTAAAGTCATTAATCTAGTAGTGCTGTGGCATAACTACATTTCGCCCTATCCACCAGTTCACATAATGATGTGATGTTTTATTCGTGTTATCGTGTATTGTATAGGGCAGGGGACTGGTATTTAGATCCAAGCCTGGAGGTCTTCTGTTCTACACCCGACTGGTTTACAGAGGAGGTTGGTGGGGGAGGCAGGCAGGTGCAGGTTTAAAGCACGGTCTAAGGGTCTAAGGCACTGAGACGCAGTGCTAGAGGCATCACTACAGGCTCTGGTTTGATCCAGGGCTGTGTCGCAGCTGGCCGCGACCGGGAGACCCATGAGGCAGTGCATAATTGGCCCAGCATCGTCCGGGTTAGGGAAGGGTTTGGCCCAGCGTTGTCCGGGTTGGGGAAAGGTTTGGCCCAGCGTCGTCCGGGTTAGGGAAGGGTTTGGCCCAGCGTTGTCCGGGTTGGGGAAGGGTTTGGCCCAGCGTCGTCCGGGTTAGGGGAGGGTTTGGCCCAGCGTCGTCTGGGTTTATAAGAGGGTTTGACCCAGCGTCGTCCCGGTTAGGGGAGGGTTTGGCCCAGCGTTGTCCGGGTTAGGGGAGGGTTTGGCCCAGCGTTGTCCGGGTTAGGGGAGGGTTTGGCCGATGTCCTTGTCCCATCACATTTGATTTAGGAAAAAGTTAGGTCAAGTGGGCAATGGCAAATTCAGTGGGGATGACTCGTTGGTAAGCCCTCATAGATAATGATAGAGGCCTCTCGTGGCCAAAAGGCTATTTTAGCATGGGCAGCACTATAGAGTGCTTCCACCGTGCTTCTGCCATTTTAGAGTAGTCAAAGTAGTCAACTGGGTGTGGAAACCAATGGGTTCGTGGCCTCAATGGAGCTGCCCGTGTTGTCACAGACGTTACTATGGCACAGCTATAAAGAGGAGTCCTCTATCTATCTCTATGGTCTGACTGAACGCCTGTCAATTTAGCGCCTTGATGTTCTTCTTCTAGTATATGGCGGTCCGCAAATAAACGTTGGAGACGCATGTCGCCACCTACTGTACTGAAGTGTGTCGTCAATCACAGTTTACAGACTAAATGAATAAAAATGTAGAAACCTTATGAGAAACTAAACCCTCCCATCTAATCCTGAACTACTAAGAACATTAAAAAAAGAGCCCGACTAACTTCTAACAAACCCTAGCCTAAGCATCACTGGGACCGGAAGCCCAAGGGACCACACTGTCTGTGCTGCTAAGCCTAGCATCACTGGGACCGGAAGCCCAAGGGACCACACTGTCTGTGCTGCTAAGCCTAGCATCACTGGGACCGGAAGCCCAAGGGACAACACTGTCTGTGCTGCTAAGCCTAGCATCACTGGGACCGGAAGCCCAAGGGACCACACTGTCTGTGCTGCTAAGCCTAGCATCACTGGGACCGGAAGCCCAAGGGACCACACTGTCTGTGCTGCTAAGCCTAGCATCACTGGGACCGGAAGCCCAAGGGACCACACTGTCTGTGCTGTTAAGCCTAGCATCACTGGGACCGGAAGCCCAAGGGACCACACTGTCTGTGCTGTTAAGCCTAGCGTCACTGGGACAGGAAGCCCAAGGGACCACACTGTCTGTGCTGTTAAGCCTAGCGTCACTGGGACAGGAAGCCCAAGGGACCACACTGTCTGTGCTGTTAAGCCTAGCGTCACTGGGACAGGAAGACCAAGGGACAACACTGTCTGTGCTGCTAAGCCTAGCGTCACTGGGACAGGAAGCCCAAGGGACCACACTGTCTGTGCTGCTAAGCCTAGCATCACTGGGACCGGAAGCCCAATGGACCACACTGTCTGTGCTGCTAAGCCTAGCATCACTGAGACAGGAAGCCCAAGGGACCACACTGTCTGTGCTGCTAAGCCTAGCATCACTGGGACCGGAAGCCCAAGGGACCACACTGTCTGTGCTGCTAAGACTAGCATCACTGGGACCGGAAGACCAAGGGACCACACTGTCTGTGTTGCTAAGCCTAGCATCACTGGGACCGGAAGCCCCAGGGACCACACTGGCTGTGCTGCTAAGCCTAGTATCACTGGGACCGGAAGCCCAAGGGACCACACTGTCTGTGCTGCTAAGCCTAGCATCACTGGGACCAGAAGCCCAAGGGACCACACTGTCTGTGCTGCTAAGCCTAGCATCACTGGGACCGGAAGCCCAAGGGACCACACTGTCTGTGCTGTTAAGCCTAGCATCACTGGGACCGGAAGCCCAAGGGACCACACTGTCTGTGCTGTTAAGCCTAGCGTCACTGGGACAGGAAGACCAAGGGACAACACTGTCTGTGCTGCTAAGCCTAGCGTCACTGGGACAGGAAGCCCAAGGGACCACACTGTCTGTGCTGCTAAGCCTAGCATCACTGGGACCGGAAGCCCAAGGGACCACACTGTCTGTGCTGTTAAGCCTAGCGTCACTGGGACAGGAAGCCCAAGGGACCACACTGTCTGTGCTGTTAAGCCTAGCGTCACTGGGACAGGAAGCCCAAGGGACCACACTGTCTGTGCTGTTAAGCCTAGCGTCACTGGGACAGGAAGACCAAGGGACAACACTGTCTGTGCTGCTAAGCCTAGCGTCACTGGGACAGGAAGCCCAAGGGACCACACTGTCTGTGCTGTTAAGCCTAGCATCACTGGGACCGGAAGCCCAAGTGACCACACTGTCTGTGCTGCTAAGCCTAGCATCACTGGGACAGGAAGCCCAAGGGACCACACTGTCTGTGCTGCTAAGCCTAGCATCACTGGGACCGGAAGCCCAAGGGACCACACTGTCTGTGCTGCTAAGCCTAGCATCACTGGGACCGGAAGCCCAAGGGACCACACTGTCTGTGCTGCTAAGCCTAGCATCACTGGGACAGGAAGCCCAAGGGACAACACTGTCTGTGCTGTTAAGCCTAGCATCACTGGGACCGGAAGCCCAAGGGACCACACTGTCTGTGCTGCTAAGCCTAGCATCACTGGGACTGGAAGACCAAGGGACCACACTGTCTGTGCTGTTAAGCCTAGCATCACTGGGACCGGAAGCCCAAGGGACCACACTGTCTGTGCTGTTAAGCCTAGCATCACTGGGACCGGAAGCCCAAGGGACCACACTGTCTGTGCTGCTAAGCCTTGCATCACTGGGACAGGAAGCCCAAGGGACCACACTGTCTGTGCTGCTAAGCCTAGCATCACTGGGACAGGAAGCCCAAGGGACCACACTGTCTGTGCTGCTAAGCCTAGCATCACTGGGACCGGAAGCCCAAGGGACCACACTGTCTGTGCTGTTAAGCCTAGCATCACTGGGACCGGAAGCCCAATGGACCACACTGTCTGTGCTGCTAAGCCTAGCATCACTGGGACAGGAAGCCCAAGGGACCACACTGTCTGTGCTGCTAAGCCTAGCATCACTGGGACCGGAAGCCCAAGGGACCACACTGTCTGTGCTGCTAAACCTAGCATCACTGGGACCGGAAGCCCAAGGGACCACACTGTCTGTGCTGCTAAGCCTAGCATCACTGGGACCGGAAGCCCAAGGGACAACACTGTCTGTGCTGGGCCCAGTAACATCCTACGGTAACGCTTTATTTTAAGGGTCCAAAATAAACTACTTACAAGGCATTTCTCAGACAGGTACAAACTGTTTGCTCACCTTATATGAATCATTACATAAGCTAGTTTTCAGACACTAACATTCGGAAGGTTTTCAGACACTAACATTCGGAAGGTTTTCAGACACTAACATTCGGAAGGTTTTCAGACACTAACATTCGGGAGGTTTTCAGACACTAACATTCGGAAGGTTTTCAGACACTAACATTCGGAAGGTTTTCAGACACTAACATTCGGAAGGTTTTCAGACACTAACATTCGGAAGGTTTTCAGACACTAACATTCGGGAGGTTTTCAGACACTAACATTCGGGAGGTTTTCAGACACTAACATTCGGAAGGTTTTCAGACACTAACATTCGGGAGGTTTTCAGACACTAACATTCGGGAGGTTTTCAGACACTAACATTCGGAAGGTTTTCTGACACTAACATTCGGAAGGTTTTCAGACACTAACATTCGGAAGGTTTTCAGACACTAACATTCGGAAGGTTTTCAGACACTAACATTCGGAAGGTTTTCAGACACTAACATTCGGGAAGGTTTTCAGACACTAACATTCGGGAAGGTTTTCAGACACTAACATTCGGGAAGGTTTTCAGACACTAACATTCGGGAAGGTTTTCAGACACTAACATTCGGGAAGGTTTTCAGACACTAACATTCGGGAAGGTTTTCAGACCGTTTAACTTTTTCCACGTTTTGTTACTTTACAGCCTTACTCTTAAATTGATCAAATCAATATTTTTCCTCCTCAATCTACACACAATACGCCATTATGACAAAGCGAAAATCGCTTTTAATTACATTTTTGGCAAATTTATAATAATACAAAATAAATAACACCTTATATTTACAGAAATATTCAGACCTTTTGCTATGAGACTCGAAATTGAGCTCATGTACATCCTGTTTCCATTGATCATACTTGAAATGTTTCTACAACTTGATTGGAGTACACCTGTGGAATATTCAATTAAATGGACATGATTTGGAAAGGCACACACCTGTCTATATAAGGTCCCACATTCGACAGTTCATGTCAGAGCAAAAACGAATCCATGAGGTCGAAGGAATTGTCTGTAGAGCTCAGAGACAGGATTGCGTAGTGGGAAGCATTTTTATTTATTTTATCTTTATTTAACTAGGCAAGTCAGTTAAAAACTAATTTTCATTTATTCTTATTTACAATCTTGGCCAAACCCTAACCCGGACGATGCTGGGCCAAAATGTGCGCCGCCCTATGGGACTACCAATCACGGCCGGTTGTGATACAGCCTGGAAACAAACCAGGGTCTGTAGTCTCTAGCACTGAGATACAGTGACTTAGACCACTGTGCCGCTCGGGAGCCCCAAAGAGTAGTTCCCTGACTGGGAATCGAACCCGGGCCTCGCCGGTGAGAGCGCAGAATCCTAACCACGACAGTGCTTTGCAAATTTTTTTTGTTGCATTATAACCTTATTTGGATGTCATGTAATGGACATACACAAAATAGTTTAAATTGGTGAAGTGAAATGAAAAGAAGAACAACTTTCAAATCATTCTAAAATAAAAATGGAAAAAGTGGTGTGTACATATGTGTACACCCCATTTGCTATGAAACCCCTAAATAAGATCTGGTGCAACCAATGACCTTCAGAAGTCACATAGTTAGTTAAATAAAGTCCACCTGTGTGAAATCTAAGTGTCGCATGATCTGTCACATGATATCAGTATATATATACACCTGTTCTGAAAGGCCCCAGAGTCTGTAACAACACCAAGCAAGGGGCACCACCAAGCAAGCATCACCATGAAGATCAAGGAGCTCTCCAAACAGGTCAGGGACAAGGTTGTGGAGAAGTACAAATCAGGGTTATAAAAAAATCTCAGAAACTCTGAACATCCCATGGAGCAACATTAAATCCATTATTCATATTCATGGAAAGAATATGGCACCACAACAAACCTGCCAAGAGAGGGCCTCCCACCAAAAATTGCAGACCAGGCAAGGAGGGCATTAATCAGAGGGAACAAAGAGACCAAAGATAACCCTGAAGGAGCTGCAAAGCTCCACAGCGGAGATTGGAGTATCTGTCCATAGGACCACTTTAAGCCGTACACTCCACAGAGCTGGGCTTCTCGGAGGAGTGGCCAGAAAAAAGGCATTGCTTGAAGAAAAAAATTAGCAAACATGTTTGGTGTTCGCCAAAAGGCATGTAGGACACTCCCCAGACATATGGAAGAAGGTACTCTGGTCAGATGAGACTAAAATAGATTTTTTTGGCCAGTAATGACAACGCTATGTCTGGCGCAAACCCAACTCCTCATCACACCGAGAACACTGTTTTTCATCGGCAGGAACTGGGATACTGGTCCGAATTAAAGGAATGAAGGATGGCTCTAAGTACAGGGAAATTCTTGAGTGAAACCTGTTTCAGTCTTCCAGAGTTTTGAGAATGGGACAGAGGTTCACCTTCCAGCAGGACAACGACCCTAAGCATACTGCCAAAGCAACACTCGAGTGGTTTATGGGGAAACATTTAAATGTCTTGGAATTGCCTAGTCAAAGCCCAGACCTCAATCCAATTGAGAATCCGTGGTATGATTTAAAGATTGCGGTACACCAGCGGAACCCACCCAACTTGAAGGAGCTGGAGCTGTTTTGCCTTGAAGAAGGGGCTAAAATCCCAGTGGCTAGATGTGCCAAGCTTATAGAGGCATACCACAAGAGACTTGCAGCTGTACTTGCTGCAAAAGGTGGCTCTACAATGTATTGACTTTGAGGGAGTGAATAGTTATACACGCTCAAGTTCTGTTTTTTTGTCTTATTCTTGTTTGTTTCACAATAAAAAATATTTTGCATCTTCAAAGTGGTGGGCATGTTGTGTAAATCAAATGATACAAACACCCCAAAAAAATCTATTTTAATTCCAGGTTGTAAAGGCAACAAAATAGGAAAAATGCCAAGGGGGATGAATACTTTCGCAAGCCACTGTACACAAGCATGTGTGGGGATGTTTTCAGCTGAAAGATGAACGGAGTGAAATACAGTCAGATCCTTGATGAAAACCTACTCCAGAGTCCTGAGCACCACAGACTGGAGCGAAGGTTCACCTTCCAACAGGACAACGACCCTGAGCACACAGACTGGAGCGAAGGTTCACCTTCCAACAGGACAACGACCCTGAGTACACAGACTGGAGCGAAGGTCCACCTTCCAAAAGGACAACGACCCTGAGCACACAGACTGGAGCGAAGGTTCACCTTCCAACAGGACAACGACCCTGAGCACACAGACTGGAGCGAAGGTTCACCTTCCAAAAGGACAACGACCCTGAGCACACAGACTGGAGCGAAGGTTCACCTTCCAACAGGACAACGACCCTGAGCACACAGCCAAGACAACGCATGAGTGGCTTCGGGACAAGTCTCTGAATGTCTCTGAGTGACCCAGCCAGAGCCCGAAGTTGAACCCCATCGAATATCTCTGGAGAGACCTGAGAGCAGCTGTGCAGCGACACTCCCAATCCAACCTGACAGAGCTTGAGAGGATCTGCAGAGAATAATGGGAGAAACTCACCAAATACAGGTGTGGCAAGCTTATAGCGTTGTATCAAAGAAGACTCAAGGCTGTAATGGCCAAAGGTGCTTCAACAAAATACAGAGGAAAAGGCTGTGAAAACTTACGTAAATGTGATATTTAAGATGTTTGATTTGTAATAACTTTGATAAAATGTAAAACAAAAAAATGTTTCTGCTTTGTAATTATAGGGTATTGTGTGTGTAGATTGAGGAAAAAAACAAGTAAATTAATTTTAGAATAAGTCTGTAACGTCACATAATGTGCAAAATAGTCAAGGGGTCTGAAGACTTTCCGAAAACAGTTGAAGTCAGAAGTGTACATACACCTTAGCCAAGTACATTTAAAATCAGTTTTTCAAGTGTTTGCCAGGGAGGCAGGGTAGCCTAGTGGTTAGAGCGTTGGACTAGTAGCCAAAAGGGTGCAAGTTCAAACCCCCAAGCTGAAAAGTTACAAATCTGTCGTTCTGAACAGGCAGTTAACCCACTGTTCCTAGGCCGTCATTGAAAATAAGAATTTGTTCTTAACTGACTTGCCTAGTTAAATAAAAATGAGTTATGTTATACTCACAGACATAATTCAAACAATTTTAGAACCTTCAGAGTGTTTTCTATCCAATACTAATAATAATATGTATATATTAGCATCATACACCTAAGCCAATGTCACGTTCATCGTAAAGAGGAGACCAAAGCGCACCGTGATTAGAATACATATATATATATATTATATATTTTAATAAAGACGGACACTAAACAAACTACAAAAACAACAAAAGGAACGTGACGCTATACTATAAATGTGCAGACACAGGCAACTAGACATAGGCAATAACCCACGAAATACCCAAAGAAGATTGGCTGCCTAAATATGGTTCCCAATCAGAGACAACGATAAACACCTGCCTCTAATTGAGAACCAATCTAGGCAACCATAAACATATACACCTAGATGATAAACAATCCCATAAACCTACAAAACCATGAGACAGTACAAAAACACATACATCACCCATGTCACACCCTGACATACCAAAACAATAAAGAAAACAAAGAATACTCAGGTCAGGGCGTGACACTAATACAGGGGCAAAATAGCATTTAGTCAGCCACCAATTGTACCAGTTTTCCCACTTATAGATGAGATAGGCCTGTAATTTTCATCATAGGTACACTTCAACTATGACAGACAAAATGAGGAGAAGAAATCCAGAAAATCACATTGTAGGATTTTTTATGAATTTATTTGCAAATCATGGGAGAAAATAAGTATTTGGTCAATAACAAAAGTTTAATTCGTTTTTAATTAGTTTAGTTTCAATTACAGCAATGCTCATTATAAAAATATAAAAAATTCAGAAAACAAAACATATTTCACATAGGTTTAAAGATTAACTTCTTGTTAAAACAACCACAGTGCCATATTTATAAAACGAAAACAATAAAGAAAACAAAGAACACTCAGGTCAGGGCGTGACAGCCAAGTACATTTAAGTTTATCACAATTCCTGACATTTAATCATAGTAAAAATTCCCTGTCTTAGGTCAGTTAGGATCACCACTTTATTTTAAGAATGTGAAATGTCAGAATAATAGTAGAGAGGATGATTTATTTCAGCTTTTATTTCTTTCATTATATTCCCAGTGGGTCAGAAGTTTACATACACTCAATTAACATTTGGTAGCATTGCCTTTAAATTGTTTAACTTGGGTCAAATGTTTTGGGTAGCCTTCCACAAGCTTCCCACAATAAGTTGGGTGAATTTTGGCCCATTCCTCCTGACAGAGCTGGTGTAACTGAGTCAGGTTTGTAGGCCTCTCTGCTCAAACGCTTTCTCAGTTCTGCCCACAAATGTTCTATAGGGTTGAGGTCAGGCTTTGTGATGGCCACTCCAACACCTTGACTTTGTTGTCCTTAAGCCATTTTGCCACAACTTTGGAAGTATGCTTGGGGTCATTGTCCATTTGGAAGACCCATTTGCGACCAAGCTTTAACTTTCTAACTGATGTATTGAATGAACATCTCAAGACATCTCCACAATTTTCCTCCCTCATGATGCCATCTATTTTGTGAAGTGCACCAGTCCCTCCTGCAGCAAAGCATCCTCACAACATGATGCTGCCACCCCCATGCTTCACGGTTGGGATGGTGTTCTTCGGCTTGCAAGCCTCCCCCTTTTTCCTCCAAATATAACGATGGTCATTATGGCAAAACAGTTTGATTACTGTTTCATCAGACCAGAAGACATTTCTCGAAAAAGTACGATCTTTGTCCCCATGTGCAGTTGCAAACTGTTGTCTGGCTTTTCTATGGCGGTTTTGGAGCAGTGGCTTCTTCCTTGCCGAACGGCTTTTCAGGTTATGTCGATATAGGACTCGTTTTACAGGGATACTGTCATGCCCTGGTCGTAGTATATTGTGTTTGTCTTTATTTATTTGGTCAGGCCGGGGTGTGACATGGGTTTATTGTGGTGTGTTTTGTCTTGGGGTGTTGTTAGGTGTTGGGTGTGTGACTTAGTGGGGGTATCTAGCATAGTCTATGGCTGTCTGGAGTGGTTCTCAATCAGAGGCAGGTGTTTATCGTTGTCTCTGATTGGGAACCATATTTAGGCAGCCATATTCTTTGAGTATTTCGTGGGTGATTGTTCCTGTCTCTGTGTTTGTGTTACCAGATAGGCTGTATAGGTTTTCACGGTCGTTCTTTGTTTTGTTCGTTATTTCATGTCGAGTTCATTTTTATTAAAGAACATGAATAACCACCACGCTGCATTTTGGTCCGCTTCTCCTTCGACAGACGAGAACCGTTACAGAATCACCCACCACAACGGGACCAAGCGGCGTGGTAACAGGCAACAGCAACAGCAGGAGCAACAAAGAGAGGAATGGACATGGGAGGACGAATTAGACGGAGAAGGACACTGGGATCAGCCTGGAGAATATCGCCGCCCCAAAGAAGAACTGGAGGAGGCAGCACGGCGACGTGGATGGAAGCCCGAGAGTCAGCCCCAAAAATGTATTGGGGGGGGGGCTCAGGGAGAGTGTGGCAGAGTCAGGAGCCAGACCTGAGCCAACTCTCCCTGTTTATCGTGAGGAGCCAAGGAGGAGACCAGAACCAGAGCCGGTGTTGGAGGTGAGCGAAGCAGAGACTGTGAAGGAGTTAATGGGGAAATTGGAGGAGAGAGAAATGAGGGAGTTGCTGTGTTGGTGCTTTAAGCATGGAATTCGCCCGACGGAGCATGTCGGGGATTTGATGGCACCTGGGTCAGCGCTCCATACTCGTCCTGAGGTGCGTGTTAGTCGGCTGGTGAAGATGGTGCCAGCCTCACGCACCAGGCCTCCTGTGCACCTCCCGAGCCTTGCACTTCCTGTGCCAGCACTGCTCTCAAGATCTCCAGTACGCCCATCCTGTGCCACCACCACACATCAGCCCTCCGGTGGCAGCTCCCCGCAACAGGCTTCCTGTGCGTGTCCTCGGCCCAGTACCACCAGTGCCAGCACCACGCATCAGGCCTACAGTGCGCCTCGCCTCTCCAGCGCTGCCGGAGCTTTCCTCCTCTCCTGCGCTGCCGGAGTCTCCCGCCTGTTCAGCGCTGCCGGAGCCTTCCTCCTCTCCTGCGCTGCCGGAGTCTCCCGCCTGTTCAGCGCAGCCAGAGCCTTCCTCCTCTCCTGCGCTGTCGGAGTCTCCCGCCTGTTCAGCGCAGCCAGAGCCTTCCTCCTCTACAGCGCTGCCGGAGTCTCCCGCCTGTTCAGCGCAGCCAGAGCCTTCCTCCACTTCTGCGCTGCTGGAGTCTCCCGCCTGTTTAGCGCTGCCAGAGCCTTCCGCCTCTACAGCGCTGCCAGAGCCTTCCGCCTCTACAGCGCTGCCGGAGTCTCCTGCCTGTTTAGCGCAGCCAGAGATGCCAGTCTGCATGGAGTAGCCAGAGCTGTCAGTCTTCATGGAACAGCCAGAGCTGCCAGTCTGCATGGAGCAGCCAGAGCTGCCAGTCTGCATGGAGCAGCCAGAGCTGCCAGTCTGCATGTAGCAGCCAGAGCTGCCAGTCTGCATGGAGCAGCCAGAGCTGCCAGTCTGCAAGGAGCTGCCAGTCTACAAGGAGCTGCCAGTCTGCAAGAAGCCGCCAGAGCTGCCAGTCTGCATGGAGCAGCCAGAGCCGCCAGTCAGCATGGAGCAGCCAGATCCGCCAGTCAGCATGGAGCAGCCAGAGCTGTCAGTCTGCCAGGATCCGCCAGTCAGCCAGACTCTTCCAGATCCGCCAGTCAGCCAGACTCTTCCAGATCCGCCAATCAGCCAGACGCTTCCAGATCTGCCAGTCAGCCAGACTCTTCCGGATCCGCCAGTCAGCCAGACTCTTCCAGATCTGCCAGTCAGCCAGGATCCGCCAGTCGGCCAGACTCTTCCAGATCTGTCAGTCAGCCAGACTCTTCCAGATCTGCCAGTCAGCCAGACCCTTCCAGATCTGCCAGTCAGCCAGACTCTTCCGGATCTGCCAGTCAGCCAGGATCCGCCAGTCGGCCAGACTCTTCCAGATCTGCCAGTCAGCCAGACTCTTCCAGATCTGCCAGTCAACCAGACTCTTCCAGATCCGCCAGTCAGCCAGACTCTTCCAGATCTGCCAGTCAGCCAGGATCTGCCAGAACCGCCAGTCAGCCAGGATCTGCCAGAACCGCCAGCCAGCCAGGATCTGCCGGATCCAACTGCCTGCCTGGGCTTCCTCTCAGTGCTGGGCTTCCTCTCAGTGCTGGGCTTCCTCTCAGTGCTGGGCTTCCCCTCAGTGCTGAGCTTCCCCACAGTCCCGAGCTACCCCTCAGTCCCGTGCTGTCCCTCAGTCCCGTGCTGCCCCTCAGTCCCGAGCTGCCCCTCAGTCCAGTGGGGTTGTGGGTGAGGACTACTAGGCCATGGTCGGCGGCAAGGGTGGACTATCCAAGGACGCGAGGAGGAGGGACTAAGACATTGATAGAGTGGGGTCCACGTCCTGCGCCGGAGCTGCCACCATGGACAGACGCCCACCCAGACCCTCCCCTATGGTTTTTGGTGTGCGTCCGGGAGTCCGCACCTTAGGGGGGTGGTTCTGTCACGCCCTGGTCGTAGTATATTGTGTTTGTCTTTATTTATTTGGTCAGGCCGGGGTGTGACATGGGTTTATTGTGGTGTGTTTTGTCTTGGGGTGTTGTTAGGTGTTGGGTGTGTGGCTTAGTGGGGGTATCTAGCATAGTCTATGGCTGTCTGGAGTGGTTCTCAATCAGAGGCATATAGAGCTCACAGGCAACTATACATGGACAAGATCCCACAAAGCACAAAGGGGAAATGGCTGCCTAAATATGATCCCCAATCAGAGACAACGATAAACAGCTGCCTCTGATTGGGATCCACACCAGGCCAACATAGACATACAAAAACCCTAGATGACACACCCTAGTCACACCCCGACCTAACCAACATAGAGAATAAAAAGCTCTCTAAACATCCTGTGTTGTGTGTTTGTTCTACTGCCAGCTACTGCAGGAATGTCCACTAATGTCAAGCCCTTCTTTTTGTGAGAAATTACACTGGTCACCTAAAACATTTATAAAGTATAAATAACACTCACTTTAAGATTAGAGACTGGAAAAATACTTTAGTAATTATTAGTAAATGGTTTATTAATGTGGCATAATGCTTAATAAATGGCGAACACAATTTATAAATATCTTAAAAATGGTTTATTACAGAGCCTTAGAAAAATAAGACAATCATTGAATAAATTCCTTATAGGTGACCATTGGCTTATTTAATATCTTATAACAGCCTAACTACATATTTCAAATTGGTGCTTGTCAAGTGTTCCTCCCTGCCAACTTTGCTAAATTTTTAAACATTAGGCTACATATAATTCAATAGAATAAAACAGAGAGAGCGAGAAGGAGAGAGAGAGAGAGACGGCCAGTTCCTTCATGTTTTGGCTCTATAATACAGCCAATGGCTACAATAAGGAATTGTCCATCTCTCTCTCCTTCTCGCTCTCTCTGTTTTCCTTTATTGAATTCAATATACAACTTTCTGTGTTTGTCAAAGAACGATACCGGGACTATTTTATGTGGATGAGTATAGATTTCCAGCACATGCTTCATTTGACAGTGCCACTTGCTAATGCTAATCTTTCTGCCAAGAAGTGAAATGGAGTACCAAAGTACGAGTCATACATACCCATAAAACCTAGAGGTCAAACAGGGAAGTGGTTCTAATTGTTTTTCCACCATTCATTTTTCCCATAGGGGATTTTAGAAAAACTTAAATTATGGGCTGTGTTTTGTGGAGGTTTACACTGGCGTGACGTTTTGATAACTGTGTATCTATCTCTAGGACAAGCTGACTTTTTATCAATATATTCACTTGTTTTTACCCAGTTGGAGGCCGAGCAGTTGCCATACCAGGTAGTGATGCAACCCGTCAGGATGCTCTCGATGGTGCAGCTGTAAAACCTTTTGAGGATCTACTGTAGTATGCTCAGATGCCCTGTCTATGTAGAATCGTTTATCATCCGGAAAACAGAATAGGAGTGACCTACTATTGGAGGCATTTATGTTATTACAGAGAATCATGGGTGGATTGACCATCTCTCAATTCTGGCAAATGCCAGAAGGGCCGGACGATCTTGTGCACTCTCCTCAAACAATAGCATGGTATTCTTTCACTGTAATAGCTACTGTAAATTGGACAGTGCAGTTCTATTAAACAAGAATTTAAGCTTTCTGCCAATATCAGATATGTCTATGTCCTGGGAAATGTTCTTGTTACTTACAATGTCATGCTAATCGCATTAGCGCACATTAGCTCAACCGTCCCAAGGGCGGGACAGCAATCTGTAGAGATCCTTAAGAGGTTTTAATAAACCAATTAGGCACATTTGGGCAGTCTTGATACAACATTTTGAACAAATATGCAATGGTTCATTGGATCAATCTAAAACTTTGCACATACACTGCTGCCTTCTAGTTGCCAAATTTCAAATGGTGCCTGGGCTGGAATAATACATTATGACCTTTCTCTTGCATTTCAAAGATGATGGTACAACATAAAAATGTTTTTTTTTCTTTGTATTATCTTTAAACCAGATCTAATGTGTAAAAATCTCCTACATTCATTTCACATTTCCACAAACTTCAAAGTGTTTCCTTTCAAATTATATCATGAAAATTCACATCCTTGTTTCAGGTCCTGAGCTACAGGCGGTTAGATTTGGATATGTAATTTTAGGCGAAAATTGGGGGTGAAAAGGGTCCTTAAGAGGGTTTTAAGGGCTTGTAAGTAAGCGTTTCATAAGGTTTACTACACCTGTTATATTCGGTGCATGTGACAAATACAATTTGATTTGAATTGAATTCTGACAGGTTTAGCGTCCTCCACCCACTGGAGCGCAGCTACTATCGTCAACAGTTAAACAGAGTATACTGTCTCCTTGAGGTTATCAAACGAGTGTCATTTGATGGATTAATTTGTGTGAACGTATTGATTTTTTTTTATGAAACATTTATTAATGTCCATTATGCTACATATCGCACAGGTGAGTTCATAAACTCAGCACAGGAGAGGCATGCATGAGCCGGAGAAAGACGGAAAAGACCGAATGCATTGCATTGTGGGAAAAAGGAGCTAGTCGCCATCTTGCTTTAGCGCCGCAAGTTATCAGGGTAGAATAATAACCACGTTTGAATGAATATTTTTGAGACATACGAGTGTTTTAACAATTCAATTTGAGCATATATTGCAGGTAGTGGGGTGTACGAGTGTGTAGGTGGAACACCGTGTTGTTTATTTTGAATATTTCCGACTTTTAGAAGTAGTTAACTGGGATTTTTTTTAGACTTGAGGTGATCATGGGTCGATCTAGAAGTCGCAGTTCGTCCCGTTCCAAACACTCCAAAAGCAGCAAGCACAGCAAAAAACGGAGCCGGTCGCGTTCACGGGACAAAGAGAGGACCAAGAAACGATCCAAGTCCCGTGAAGCGAAGAGGAACCGGCGCAGAGAATCACGTTCTCGTTCCCGGTCAGCTACAGCATCGACCCGTAGGGAAAGGGAGAGAGCGGTCACACCGCCGGAGAGAATTGACATATTCGGCAGGACACTGAGCAAGAGAAGCGCCTTGGACGAAAAACAGAGAAAAGAGGACGAGGAGAAGAAAGTCGAAATGGAAAGACAGAGGAAGATGTAAGTTGAAGCTCAATATTTTAGCCATAATACAAGACATGTTTGATTAGTAGGTAACTACCTTGCTAATACAAAAATATATTGGCGCTTAACAGACATACATACAGGAAAAAGCGCAAAGCTGCCTTCTCAATACGTGTATTGAGGAGGCCCTAGTCAGCAGCTATACAAGCCTGCACCATTAGACAACAGGCTAGCTAGCTAAGTCACTTGGCTGCAATTCATTTGTCTTTAACCTTAAGGAATGTATAGATTTTAAATATCTTTCATTTATGCACATTTATGTTAGTTGTGCAGTTGTGCGTCTCGGTGCCAATCTGGTTGGCCATTTGTCATGCATCACAAATCAACGACCTAGTGTCATGATTTTGGCCTACAGTGGTTTATCTTGCTAGCCTAGCTATGTAGCCTCGCTATGTGTCCTCGAAAAGATTTGTCTACAACATCCCTCCTGCAAGCTGTGAGTAATGTGAGACATTATGGCCAAATCTAGTCAAATAAATATAAATCCATGATAAAAGCCTTGTCACTGGTAAACTGTTTCACCTGTCAAATTAAACATGTTAGGTACCTATGCCCCTCTGGTTTTCAACCACTGAAGTCAAACCACATGATGTTCATCTGGCCGCAGACACTATAATGTGTACTTGTGTCAGTCCAAATTAGCATTCGGGGCGAAGGACTTATGATAAGCCACAGTCCAGTCGGAAATGTAACAATGAACACCCAGAGGCACAGTTACTTCTGTTATCTGTTTCAGAACCACATTCCTTTACATGTCACACTGCATTATCCATGCTTGTTGCACATTGCAAAACCCCGTGGCGTTACCAATTTTTATATAGTGTAATTGAAGGGATGAAAATGTTTGACTTTTCTGCTTCAGCGAGCACCTCGCATAATAACACCCTCCGTTGTTTGTAGTTAGAAGATGTTGGTCTGACAGAGAAATAAAGACATCAGGCACCTTTTTGGCCAGAGGCTGATCGACGTCCGATACCAACAACACCGTGAACTACACCTGGACTGCTGTGTGGGATTTTACTGCCCAGCCACAGGGTCACTTAACCTGCCACACAATGTCCGATAGAGACACGGACACCAGATAAGGATACTGGTTTTAGATTTCCTGGTAGTCGTGTGTAACCAAACCAAATGAAATCAGAGAGCGGGACAGTGTCGCGTTTTTTTTTTAAAGTCGTGCCTGAAGCAACGTGACAACGACCCCCGATAGCCACGTCCTGTTGATGGTGCAGCTGAAACAGTTTAAAAGCATTTGAACAGTAAACAGGACGCCTGCCTTGTGTTCGTGTGCGCGACCTGACTCCCCCACCCCAGGGCATGCCGTTTGAACTGACCCACACCTACGTTTACCCCCCACCCCCCCACACACATTTCTCTGCTGCTCTAGACAAGCTGACTTCCACCAAATGGGCGGGGGGCGGGGGGGTTGTCATGTGTCACATCAGGTCCTCCCCCCTCATCTCCTGTTGTCAATGGGTCAAATCTGTTTCCACACACACGTTTTATGTTAAGTACATATGTCATAATGACATGCTGCAATTCCTAAATCACTGAAACACCTTTTTTTTCCCCCTTTCTTTAAAAAACAAACATATAGCAGCTTTATAACCCTGATAAACGTACAAATGCAGAATTCCCGGAGTTTGGAGCTAGGAACACAAGCATTTCGCTACACCCGAAATAACATCTGCTAAGTATGTTGTATGTGACCAATAACATTTGATTTGTTCCTATAGCAATGTCTGACTTTTTGTGTTTTAAGTTACATTGATTCAACAGTAACCTGAATATGCATTGATCGTTTCATGTCACTTGTGCTACCGCGTCAGCAACCCTCCCCTCTTTCTCTCGCCACCCTTGCCGTGCAGCCGGCAGGTGGAGATAGAGGAGAAGCTGATCGAGGAGGAGACGGCGCGTCGCGTGGAGGAACTGGTGGCCAAGCGGGTGGAGGAGGAGCTGGAGAAACGTAGAGACGAGATCGAGCGGGAGGTTCTGCGACGCGTGGAGGAGGCCAAGCGCATCATGGAGCACCAGCTGTTGGAGGAGCTGGAGAAACAGAGGCAGACGGAGCTACAGGCCCAGAAGGCCAGAGAGGTAACGCTCGGTCGTTGGGAATGCAGGCACCCCCACCTCTACCCCGCCCCCACTACTGCCTTCTCTGGCAAGTGGGGTCCCCCCCCCCTACCCCACCCCCCAAACTGGCCAAGACATGTTTCACTGCTGAGAGGGTAGGACACGGCTGCTGAGGCTCATGATAGTTGGGTTGGGTTAGAGCTCTGTGCTTTAAGGGTAGTAGACTGAGGGTTTGGTTAGAGCTCTGTGCTTTAAGGGTAGTAGACTGAGGGTTTGGTTAGAGCTCTGTGCTTTAAGGGTAGTGGACTGAGGGTTGGGTTAGAGCTCTGTGCTTTAAGGGTAGTAGACTGAGGGTTGGGTTAGAGCTCTGTGCTTTAAGGGTAGTAGACTGAGGGTTGGGTTAGAGCTCTGTGCTTTAAGGGTAGTGGACTGAGGGTTGGGTTAGAGCTCTGTGCTTTTAGGGTAGCAGACTAAGGGTTTCTAAATGGGCAAGTTAAACGGACAATATTTGGCAGTGGACAGTCAAGACACGCAGGATTCATTTGAGACTTTTGAACATGGCTGAGTTATGACAATTTGCTGACCTCATCCCTTCATTTGCTGACCTCATCCCTTCATTTGCTGACCTCATCCCTTCATTTACTGATCTCATCCCTTCATTTGCTGATCTCATCCCTTCATTTGCTGACCTCATCCCTTCATTTGCTGACCTCATCCCTTCATTTGCTGACCTCATCCCTTCATTTGCTGACCTCATCCCTTCATTTGCTGTCATCATTCTCCCCCCTCCTTCCACATTCATACATTCCTATTCAGAATGACTATTTTACTTTAAAAAAAAACAACGTTTTTTTTAAAACTTTCATTATTGTAATTATCTACAAAAAATAAAGCTCTTTTTTTTTCAAATTGACATTTCATTTTCAGTAACTGTCTCTGTGTCCAACATTCTGTGAAATGTTTTATTTTCCTCAGGCAGGCAGAGAACACGGGTCCATCCACTAACCACCCAGAGACAAATAGGGATGGAGAAACTTTGGCTTTATGAGTTACAAATCAGGCCCTTTTTTTTTTTAGCCCAGTAGTTTATTTTAGTTCTGTAACGGCACATGCATTCATACTGAACCTTGCGGTACGGGACCTCGATTTGTTCCGCACTTTGAACCCGATTTGAATATATTTGAAAAAAACACTAGGCCTATAGGCTATGCCTGCGCTACGTTGTATATTTCTAGAGTAAATCTGTGCTTGGGGAAAAAAAACAACCATTTCAGGCTATTCTGTTGAAACAACTAGAGCCTATGAACACGTTGTAATCAAAAATGGCATCTTCGTTGGCGAATTTCAAACTGTTGCTTTTGTCAGGCGCAGCCGGGAACCAGTTCTGTACGATGGCGAGTGGTGGGAGTCGATAAACCAGAATTGTTTTAAATCCTCAGTTTGGGGACGTTTTTAGGCTTTCCAGTAGATTACAACGGTCGATGGGCAGAGAGAATGTCACCACTGTTCACCCAAGAATAGCCTTGGCAGCTGCCAACACGAAACACGTTGACACATTTACGCCGACATCACCTCCATATGCCTACCAAGCAGCCCTCCACACCTATTCAAGCAGCCCTCCACAGCTGATTCTGACTGGGCCAAAGAAATTACGAGCGATAGGTGTGTTTCATAGCTGTGGACATGCTTCCATTCCAGATGGTTGAAAAATAATTAGGGGGGTTAGCGCCTCGTGAAAGTGCTCGCGCCACGTTCCGAACTTCGCCCTCTCACATCCATTTCAGCAAACACGTAGTACCAGCTCTATATATAAGCAAACCTGAAAGCCCAAGCTGTCCATGAATCGTCCCAATGCACCCGGCGTTCCACTTCCTACAGATGGCTGGACCTCCAGGGCTACAGAGAGCATCTTAACGGTGACAGCCCACCACAGAACTATGTGCTACTACAGACAAGCTGTCTGTATGAGTCACACACATACGCATATTTTCCTCTTTGTAAGAAAACATTCCTGCATGGGTCCTATAGAATATCTGCGCCGTGTTTACATGTTGATTTCACACGCGTATCGCTCTTTTATTTTAGTGTTGTTGATGATTAATCGTGTTTTCATTTTAAAGTGTTGATATGCCTGATTTGTGCTTTCATCAGGCATGTGACTCGTGATCATATACTGCGCTTAGAAAAAGGGTATTTTCCCCCTTTTGATACTGAAAGTGATTGGATCTTCAACCAAAACCTAACATTAGATAAAGAGAACCCGAGTGAACAAATAGAACAACAATTACATTCTAGAACCAGCTGTTCCGGAAGACTTTAAACGGGCCAACATTCACAAGGCCGCGAGGCCAGGTGGATTACCACCGGACGTGTACTG
This sequence comes from Oncorhynchus masou masou, assembly GCF_036934945.1. Lineage (NCBI taxonomy): Eukaryota > Metazoa > Chordata > Actinopteri > Salmoniformes > Salmonidae > Oncorhynchus > Oncorhynchus masou. The sequence continues at coordinate 7,217,527 of NC_088240.1, read as the reverse complement.
CGAGCATGCGCTGACCAACTGGCAAGTGTCTTCACTGACATATTCAACCTCTACCTGTTCGAGTCTGTAATACCCACATGTTTTAAAAATACCACCATAGTGCCTGTGCCCAAGAACACTAAGGTAACCTGCCTAAATGTAGCCATAAAGTGCTTTGAAAGGCTGGTCATGGCTCACATCAACACCATCATCCATAGACCCACTCCAATTTGCATACCACCCCAACAGATCCATAGATGACGCAATCTCTATTGCACTCCACACTGCCCTTTCCCACCTGGACAAAGGGAACACCTATGTGAGAATGTTGTTAATTGACTACAGCTCAGCGTTCAACACCACAGTGCCCTCAAAGCTCATCACTAAGCTAAGGACCCTTTGGACTAAACACCTCCCTCTGCAACTGGCTCCTGGACTTCCTGACGGGCCGTCCCAAGGTGGTAAGGATAGGTAGCAACACATCCGCCACCCTGATCCTCAACACGGGGGCCCCTCAGGGGTGCGTGCTCAGTCCCCTTCTGTACTCCCTGTTCACTCATGACAGCACGGCCAGGCACGACTCCAACACCATCATTAAGATTGCCGTTGACACAAGTGGTACCGACAACAACGAGACAGCCTATAGGGAGGAGGACAGAATTGCCCATGTGGTGCCAGGACAACAACCTCTCCCTCAATGTGAGCAAGACAAAGGAGATGATAGTGGACTACAGGAAAAGAGGACATAGCACGCCCCCATTCTCATCGACGAGGGTGCAGTGGAGCAGGTTGAGAGCTTCAAGTTCCTTGGTGTCCACATCACCAACAAACTAACATGGTTCAAGCACACCAAGACAGTCATGAAGAGGGCACGACAAAACCTACTCTACACTGTGAGGTCTACTACACCTGTTGTATTCAGCATTTCACTGTGAGGTCTACTACACCTGTTGTATTCAGCATTTCACTGTGAGGTCTACCTACACCTGTTGTGTTCAGCATGTGACTAATAACATTTGATTATTTTATTTCATGAACAAAGTTAAATGCAGCATCCAATTTCCCTGTGTGAAAAAGTGATTGCCCCCAGACACTCAATAAGTGGTTGTGCCACCTTTAGCTGAAATGACTCCAACCAAACGCTTATTTTAGTTGATCAGTCTCTCACTTCGCTGTGAAGTGATTCTGGCCCCCACTTCCATGTAGCACTGCTTTAACTCAGCGTGGTTTGTGGATTTATTTATTTATTTATTTTTTTAAGCATGAACTGCTCATTTCGAGTCTTGCTACAACATCTAAATTGGGATTAGGCCTGTACTTTGACTCCAAAACTTCGAATGTGTTACTTCTATAGCCATCTGCATGTAGATTTTTGATTGTGTGCTTTGGATCATTGTCTTGCTGAGCAGTTCATGTTTGAAAACGCACAAATGTCGCTGAGTTAAAGCAGTGCTGTGTGGAAGAGTGGGACAGAATTCCACCACAGCAACGTAAGAGACTGATCAACAACTACAGGAAGCGTTTGGTTGTAGCTGAAGGTGAGACAACCAGTTAAATCAAATGTTTTTTGGTCACATACACATGGTTGGTAGATGTTGTTGGTCACGGGGTTGGTAGATGTTGTTGGTCACGGGGTTGGTAGATGTTGTTGGTCACGGGGTTGGTAGATGTTGTTGGTCACGGGGTTGGTAGATGTTGTTGGTCACGGGGTTGGTAGATGTTAATGCAAGTGTAGCGAAATGCTTGTGCTTCCAGTTCTGACTACAGTAATATCTAACAAGTAATCTAACAATTTCACAACAACTACCTTATACACAACACACATCTAAAGGGACGGAATGAGAATATGTACATATAAATATATGGATGAGCGATGGCTTAGTGGCATAGGCAAGGTGCAGTAGATGGTATAAAATACAGTACATACGTATGAGATGAGTAATATGTTAACATTTATTGCAGTGGCATTATTTAAAGTGGCTAGTGGTACTCATCACTGGCCACGTAATAAAATGTATGTTAGCATCAGCCTCTGAGTTAGTGATTGCTGCTTACCAGTCTGATGGCCTTGAGGTAGAAGCTGTTTTTCAGTCTCTCGGTCTCAGCTTTGATTCACCTGTACTGACCTCGCCTTCTAGGTGGTGGCGGGGTGAACAGGCAGTGGCTCGGGTGGTTGATGTCCTTGACGATGTGACATCGGGTGGTGTAGGTGTCCTGGAGGGCAGCTAGTTTGACCTTACTACCCTCTGGAGAGCCTTACGATTGTGGGTGGTGCTGTTGCCGTACTGGGCGGTGATACAGCCCGACGGGATGCTCTCGATTGTGCATCTGTAAAAGTTTGTCAGGGTTTTGGGTGACATGCCAAATTTCTTCAGCCTCCTGAGGTTGAAGAGGCGTTGCTGCGCCTTCTTCACCACGCTGTCTGTGTGGGTGGACCATTTTTCGGTTTGTCCGTGATGTGTACGCCGAGGAACTTTCCACTTCCTCTCCGCTACTGTCCGGTGTCCGTGATGTGAATGGTTTTCTCTTTGTAGTCCGTTATTTGCTGTTGACCCTGACACATACGTCTCGTGTCTTGAGCCGTTGTATTGCAACTCCACTTTGAACCCTGACATTTATGGTGTCTGGGGGGCCGCTACTTTTTTACAGAGGGGCATTGGGTCTTGCATAACTTTTTGTTAAATTTATCAAATACATATACTTATTTTATTTCATAAAAAAAAATGTAACTTAACTCAGATTCCCTTTATCTAATATTAGGTTTTGGTTGAAGATCTGATCACATTCAGTATCAAAAAGGGGAAACTATTTTTTCCTGCCTCTGTAATGGCATCAAAAATAACAAACACTGGATTTTCTTAAATAAAAAAAAGCACAACTAACTCTTGGTATTCCATTTTCCCGCTGTACCGAACCCGAACCGTGACCCCCAAAATGACAGTACGTACCGACGGCAAGTAGCCTGGCGGGTAGGAGAGTTGGACAAGTTGCTGGATCGAATCCCCGAGCTGACAAGGTAAAAATCTGTCCTTCTGCCCCTGAGCAAGGCAGTTAACCCACTGGTTCCCCGGGTGCCGATTTACGTGGGTGTCGATTTTTAAGGCAGCCCCCCGCACCTCTGATTCAGAGGCCAACATTTCAGTTGTACATCTGACTAGGCTTCCCACTTTCTCTTAATAAGTGACCCCCCCCCACCCCTAAAAACAAAAAACGACGATACGTACCGAATCGTGGGTTTGGTGAGCCGTTACCCCTAGTTTGGACCCCTGAGTAGCACAGCGGTCTCGGGCACTGCATCTCAATGTAAATAATAATTTGTTCTTAGTTAACTGACTTGCCTGGTTAAATCAAAAAATAGTTTAGTTCTTAGTGGTTCTTTCGGTTTGTGTGGTCTATAATCTTCTCGGTAGATTGAGAGACTGGGCATAGATGACATATTGATGAAGCTAGCACCTCCCCCAGGCTTAATTCAATGAGGGTCGGGTTTGTCTACAGGACCATAATAATGTTCTGTGAATGAGGTGGAGCAGCCACCTTGACTAGCACAGTGATCGACCGGTGGCTCAGTACTAATCGGGTGAGAAGTGGCCCCAGTGCACCTCACTGAGCTACCCCCTCCCTCACCATCGCTCTTATTCAGACCCCCTACCCCCCCCCCCCCCTTTCCAGATGCAGCAGTAGACCTCTCACTCCACGCCGCTTTCTGTTTTTGAGTAGATAGCCTAATTTTAAAAGTACACGATTACATACAGAATTTAGTTTAGTGTGTCCAATAACATTTTATATTATCATCGTCCTCTCTTTTAATATTTGTTTTGAATAGCTCCCGTTTTAGAAGGCATCTGTTCTGGGATACGTAACGGTGAAGGACCATTTCCTGTTTGCAAGGTCAATGATCTCTGGTCGAACTGTTAATGCTACTTATTTAATATTCCTTTTTTATTTTTTTATGTTGAAACTAACATGTTTTTAAAGAATAAACAACCACAGCAAATGCTCTTTATTTGATTTGACATCCTCATGACTTGCTTCTCTTTAGGGGTGTTTATGTAATATATTTTTTTCTTCTTAATTTTGATTTCTGGACCCAACTTCTGTTAACACCATTTGACCTGAACTGGCCTGCGGACAGCTCCCAGCTCATGTGCCGTGTTCAGGCCTCCTCCACACTGTACTGTACTCTACTGCTGCGGTATGTTGTCTCCATGTGAACTGAGAACAGAGAGAGAGAGAGACGCTTTAAAGAGTGCAAGCTGGGCTGCAGACGAGCAGTACACAGATCACTTTTAAAGAGGAAGGCCACAGACTAGCAGTGCACAGATCTGTTTTAAAGAGGAAGGCCACAGACTAGCAGTACACAGATCTGTTTTAAAGAGGAAGGCCACAGGTGGGCCGGGCACATTTTGGTGTATGGCACCTACTCCCCCCCTCCCTCCCCAGGAGCGCTTCTCTCTCTGCAGGAGACAGTCTGGACGAGACAGTAAATATTCAACCGCTTTAATGCTGAATGCTTTCACCTGTTGTGTAGGTATACGTGCATTGGTGAGCTAAAACTATTCACTCCTTTTGATGTTTAAAAAAAAAATCATTTTCCTCTTGCTTGAAGAAGCAAATAGATATTAATTAGATTTTTTAGAATGTTTTTTTCCTTTTTATTTGTATTTATTTAATATCTACTATGTAAGTGTGACAAGTGTTTTCCCCTCTTTTTCTATTCTCTTCAATGTCTGAATGATCCAGAGAAGGCTACGAGTCTTATTGAGTGACTTGTATGAGCAGGGCTTCTCTTTCCCTTTGTTCTGAAAGCATTCTGCTTGACAGAGAGAACAACGTATGGGGAGAGGCTGGTTGTGGTGGGGGGAGAGGCTGGTTGTGGTGGGGGGAGAGGCTGGTTGTGGTGGGGGGAGAGGCTGGTTGTGGTGGGTGGGGGGGGGAGAGGCTGGTTGTGGTGGGTGGGGGGAGAGGCTGGTTGTGGTGGGGGGAGAGGCTGGTTGTGGTGGGGGGAGAGGCTGGTTGTGGTGGGGGGAGAGGCTGGTTGTGGTGGGGGGAGAGGCTGGTTGTGGTGGGGGGAGAGGCTGGTTGTGGTGGCTGGTTGTGGTGGGGGGAGAGGCTGGTTGTGGTGGGGGGAGAGGCTGGTTGTGGTGGCTGGTTGTGGTGGGGGGAGAGGCTGGTTGTGGTGGCTGGTTGTGGTGGGGGGAGAGGCTGGTTGTGGTGGGGGGAGTGGCTGGTTGTGGTGGGGGGAGTGACACTCCTTTGTGTAGGGTGAAGACGAGTGACTGTGCCCACATGTGTGTTGAGAGGCGAATGTGTACTTGGGAGTGGGTGTGTGTGTGTTGGGAGTGGGTGGGTGTTGGGGGGAGTGTGGGTGTGTGTGTGTTGGTGGGGGTGTGTGTGTTGGTGTTGGGGGGAGTGGGTGTGTGTGTGTGTGTGTGAGGCCAATGTGTACTTGGGAGTGGGTGTGTGTGTTGGGAGTGTGTGGGTGTTGGGGGGAGTGTGTGTGTGTGTGTTTGGAGGAGTGTGTTGGTGGGGGTGTGTGTGTGTGTGTTGGTGGGTGTGTGTGTTGGTGGGGGTGTGTTGGGGTGGGTGTGTGTGTGTTGGGGGGGATGTGTGTGTGTGTGTGTGTGTTGGGGGGGGTGTGTGTGTTGGGGTGTGGTGCGGCCATATCCTATTCTAACATGGCATTGTGTCTTCAGGAGGAAGAACGATCCAAACGGGACGAGCTGGAGAAAATCCTGGAGGAGAATAACCGCAAGATCGCCGACGCTCAGGCCAAGCTGGTAAAACCCCTGTTTCCTCCTCTCTGTTCTGGTCAAACGGCAAACGTGGCAGTTCTATGATGCGATATGGTCGTTCTTGATATTGAAATACGTGGGTCTTCGTAAGCTTTCATGTGAAATGTGGTAGTGGCATTTTTTTTTGTCGTTATGCCATTTGAGTGCGTTGACGTAGATTCCCAGGGCTTCTGTGAGAAACGCTACGTTAGTACAACACACTAATGCGTTCTGGCCCAGGCTTTGTATGGATGGTTATCAGTAACCATTAACAATAAGTGTTGTTTCCCCTTTGCCTGTTTTTATTATTCTGTTTCTGAAACTTGACTCATTTTGTAAGATGGATTAGTATTTTTTTATTTGGACATGTACAGGTCACGATTGTCGTAAACAAGGTGAAAAACAACAACAACAACAAACTGATTCTAATAACATCTTGGTGTGGCTCAGAAAACATGAACAGTTTTGTGAGCATTTGGCATTGCAGGATCTCTATCCTGACCCTGTGGTGTGTGTGTGTGTCCGTCCACCAGGCTGAGGAGCAGTTGCGTATCGTAGAGGAGCAGAGAAAGATTCACGAGGAGAGGATGAAGCTGGACCAGGATCGCCAGCGGCAACAGAAGGAGGAACAGAAAATGATCCTGGGCAAGGGAAAGTCCCGGCCCAAGCTCTCCTTCTCCCTCAAGGCCACCGAATGAGTCTCTCATCCCTCCTCTCTTCCTTCTCCTGCCCTTCTCATCCCACCCAGCACTCTGCTCGTCCTCCTCCTCTCTGGAACGCTAGCTGTGTGGAAGGCTGAATGAAGGTTAGCCCACGGCACCGTCCTGCTCCACAGACCTTTCCAAACCAAGCCTTGGAGGGAGGCCCACCCACCTTCAAACACCTGTTTCGCCGCTTGACCCCTTTGACCCCCCGCCCCACACACCCAGTGACTATTGTTTGTGCTTTTTTTATTTTAATTTTTAAGGATTTGATCTGTCACTACTTGGTCTTCTACTGTGGCCCACGAGCGGTTGAGTGACCTCTGTTTCCACAGGGGGTTCTGTTGAAGCTTATTAAAACTGTGGGGTTTAGGAGTTGGCCTAGGTTTTCCTGTTCCATATGTGTCGAACGTAGAAAGATGATTTCCCCAAGCAGGGCTAACCTAAAGTGATGCTTTAGGCTAGGCTAACCTAAAGTGATGCTTTAGGCTAGGCTAACCTAAAGTGATGCTTTAGGCTAGGCTAACCTAAAGTGATGCTTTAGGCTAGGCTAACCTAAAGTGATGCTTTAGGCTAGGCTAACCTAAAGTGATGCTGCAGGCTAGGCTAACCTAAAGTGATGCTGCAGGCTAGGCTAACCTAAAGTGATGCTTTAGGCTAACCTAACCTAAAGTGATGCTGCAGGCTAGGCTAACCTAAAGTGATGCTGCAGGCTAGGCTAACCTAAAGTGATGCTGCAGGCAGGGCTAACCTAAAGTGATGCTGCAGGCAGGGCTAACCTAAAGTGATGCTGCAGGCAGGGCTAACCTAAAGTGATGCTGCAGGCTGGGCTAACCTAAAGTGATGCTGCAGGCTAGGCTAACCTAAAGTGATGCTGCAGGCTAGGCTAACCTAAAGTGATGCTGCAGGCTAGGCTAACCTAAAGTGATGCTGCAGGCTGGGCTAACCTAAAGTGATGCTGCAGGCAGGGCTAACCTAAAGTGATGCTGCAGGCTGGGCTAACCTAAAGTGATGCTGCAGGCAGGGCTAACCTAAAGTGATGCTGCAGGCAGGGCTAACCTAAAGTGATGCTGCAGGCTGGGCTAACCTAAAGTGATGCTGCAGGCAGGGCTAACCTAAAGTGATGCTGCAGGCTAAGCTAACCTAAAGTGATGCTGCAGGCTAAGCTAACCTAAAGTGATGCTGCAGGCAGGGCTAACCTAAAGTGATGCTGCAGGCAGGGCTAACCTAAAGTGATGCTGCAGGCAGGGCTAACCTAAAGTGATGCTGCAGGCAGGGCTAACCTAAAGTGATGCTGCAGGCTAAGCTAACCTAAAGTGATGCTGCAGGCTAAGCTAACCTAAAGTGATGCTGCAGGCTAAGCTAACCTAAAGTGATGCTGCAGGCAGGGCTAACATAAAGTGATGCTGCAGGCTAAGCTAACCTAAACTCAGTAAAGCACGGTGACCTCCACCTGACAGGCTCATCTTCAACCTCCCCTACACCTCACATCAGATGTTTTTATACTCAACGTTTCTCCTAGATTTAGATTAGCATCAAATACAAAAACCAAAACGGGTGGACGAAGAGACCCTACTGCTGCGGGGGGGGGGGGGGGGGGCCAGGCCAGGCCAGGCCAGGCCAATTCCCAATCTGCCCATGGAGCTGGTCAGGTTGGTGTTGGAACAGGATACAAGGCTCATCCATGGTCAGGAGTGGTGGTGGTGGTGGTGGGGGGGGACGAGAGACATTTCCTGTATGATGTAATATTTAGAGTCTCTGTCATGTGGCGTCCTACTCTTGTGAGATAATATATGAAATGAATCCAAAACAACACGGGATTTATTTAATCGTGCATCATTTTACTGAACTGTTACCGTTTTCAATCTGAGTGAATTGTGCTTTGAAAGTAGATGTTTCAGACCTCCTGCTCCTTAGCTTGTGTAGTACACCCCCCTGTTAGGGTCCCCGTCAACCCCCCGTCCAGGTAAGATTGACTCGGTACATGGTTTAGGAGTGAGTGAGTGAGTGAGTGAGTGAGTGAGTGAGTGAGTGAGTGAGTGAGTGAGTGAGTGAGTGAGTGAGTGAGTGACAGTATGTATGGCTGACCTCTGGTAAAGGGGCTTCATGAGTAAGTGAAATTTGTCTTGTGGTAATTTCCCCCAACTTGTTAACGGGGGCTGAACAATTTACCAATAAATCCATTGAATGCATACAACTGTCTCGGGATTGTGTCTTCCGTTCAATGGTTATTTCCCCAATTGTGGGAATATCAGAATTGGGCTGCATGTGTAAACCGCCAATAACCCCATTTCTATGCTAGTGAAGTCCATATATTAAAATCAGGAAGGATGTGACGGTAATAGGACGTTTTGGGTACAATTTTATGAACGCTGACATTTGTTCTTTCGACATGGTGTGGTCTTTTTGTGTCAGTAACATGTATTATGGGAGAGAATGGCCAGCCAGTTAGCGAAAATTTTGGTTTAAACGCCTTTATTTTACTAGGCAGTTTAAAACAAATTCTTATTTCCAATGACGGTTTAGGAACAGTGGGTTAACTGTTCAGGGGCAGAACGAAAGATTTGCACCTTGTCATCTCGGGGATTTGAACTTGCAACCTTTCGTTTACTAGTCCAACGCTCTAACCACTAGGCTACCCTTATGAGCACGATGATGTGGTTTTGGTCCTCTCACTACGGAATATCATGCAGTTTATTAGTCTATACACAATATGTAGTCTAGCCTTCAAGCACTGAATCTGCGAGCTGTTGGCTTAAGCGTACGTGTCGAGACCAGAGTGGGCACATTTTGCTGTTTTAAAGCAACCGTTTTTGTAAACAAAACTATTGGTAGTGTTGAAACACATTAAACTTTTAGATTTGTATTCGGTACATGAACACGAGTTAAATAAAATACAATTTAAGCGAAAGGGTCGATTTTTTTTTGGGGGGGGGGGGGGTTGTTTTTTTTGAGCGCACTGTGCTCATACACTGACTATTTCCTCCCCATCAACTCAGTTTGGTGAAAACGCCACTGGTGTGGAAAATGCTCATATTTTCTTGATGTAAATATTATAATATTTGCATGTAAATCTGTCGCCCAATTGGATGGAAAACTAGCTGGTGCATCACTACTTGCTCATGGATTTTCTCATAGGATTTTCCCCAATCAGCCACATTACAGGGGATTTTTTTAGAGTTTAAAAACAACCGTTTTTAACGTTGTGCCTGTTTCATTTATCTACTGTAACCTTTAACGTCGATGAACGTTTGAACATCTCGAGAACAATCTGGCCTTAATGGCCGTGTACTCTTATCTCCACCCGGCACAGCCAGAAGAGGACTGGTCACCCCTCAGAGCCTAGTTCCTCTCTAGATTTCTTCCTAGGTTCCTGCCTTTCAAGGGAGTTTTTTCTAAGCCACCGTGCTTCTACATCTGCAATGCTTTCTGTTTGGGGTTTTAGGCTGGATTTCTGTACAGCACTTTGATATCAGCTGATGTAAAAAGGGCTTTATAAAGACATTTGATTTATGATTAAGATTTATTTGATTTTAGGAATGAAGACGATGAAACAATTTACATTTTTAAATAAATTCGTTTGTGTATTTGGACAGTTGATCTTAGCAGTGATGTGAATTCAAGACAATGATTCTTTGGAAGACGGGAGCTGACTGGAGTCTCGGTCACCGAACTTCCAGGTGGATCACACACGGGACGTCGTGCCAAAAGCTTCAAATAAAATGTTTGACATGCCAAATCCTGGACGTGAGAGCGACCGTCCATCGTTAAATAACCACCATGTTCGTGCTGGATGGAACCTCTGCTTTTAAAGCAAACCCGGGTAATTTGAGACAGTGACTTTCTCTCTCTCGAACACGCACACAGAAACTAAGAGCCAAGACAAAATATATCACTATTGTAAACACATCTGAAAGCACCCATCAGCGTTGAAACGAAGCATTAGGTCGGGGAAGACTTTGGAACATTATAGTATAGGTCACTTTAAATGACAAGTGTGTTTACTTGGGTTTTCAGCGATAGGGTGCATGCATTGTGAGTTCAGCAGGACTCTGTTTGATCCCGTTACAGGTTCAGGACACCCACCCATAGACCTGAGATGTTCTCCGTGTAATGTTGGTAACACCAAAGACGAGAGCAACTGAATAAACAGAGGTTCGACCATGATAACTCAGTCCCGCTAGTTAGCGGGCCTTTCAAGTGAGAGAACAAAAATGGAAAGTTTAGCCACATCAAGTCTATTCAATTTTGTTTGTTTGAAGTAGGCTGCAGTACAATAGCCTATAATGAAGGACAACCATTTTCCATTACAGGCTAGTCTATTTTCTGCCTAAATTTCTTTGCCGAAAAAGTGTTTTTCCAGCAGTTGTAGTCTCGTCTACAGTAGACCGACACCATCAATGATGGCCACACATAACATTCAATTTAAGCCATTTATAGTTTCTATTTAAGCTAAGAGAAATATATTTAAACATTTCACACACGTTACTATGAATGTTTATCTTTTAACAACGCTATGATTTAGGCCTAATGTTAATGCAGGCTTTTTATCACCTAGTAATGCAATTCAAGGCTGATTGGAGACGAAACGTTTGAAAGTATTAGAGGACGAATTTCAAGCTGAACGACATGGGGCCGTTTCCCAAGAATAGTCCTGGACTAAAAAGCTCAATCGACAATCTCCATTTAAAGGGCTTTTTTTTAAAGACTAGGACAATTCTTAATATGTGTCCGGGAAACTGCCCCTAAATTATGATGATAATAATAATACTAATAATAATAATGACAATATAATAAGAATATGTTTCTTGAAATAGTCTCACTTTATTGAACCGTCTGGTGTTTAACTTTTTGCTGTTTTATAAGGAGACATAATTCCTGGCAACAAATTAATTATGATTATTATAAAACATTTCAGAACAGGACTAATGACACAATGGACCTATTTTATTATTGGTACATTTGACAGTAATTTATCAGACGCTCTTAACCAGAGCGACTTACATATGCCGAATAACAAAACTGTTCAATCATCTGTCTTACAATATATTTATATATTCAAGCTGAATGTGTTTAGCTAAAAGTGTACTATTCAGAAACGCAACCAATGTGTTGAGGAGAGTTTGTGTGTATTTTCCGATTCCTTGCTAGACTTGCTGACTGATAGCCTACCCAGGAAAGGCGCAAAGCAATCACTGCCGATTGTTTACGGCTAATAGGGGGGGTATTTTGAAGTCTGAGGAACTCGCCGCTTCCTCTCATCTCCCGAAGGCAGCACATTATCTGCAATACTGACACTATTCCATTACACTTCCTATTGTTTATTCAGGTAAAAGGACCAAACGTATATATAGGTTTCACTTTTTTATTAGTTTACTTTACATTCTGTAGACGTATACAATTAAGATGAAACTTTTTACATTTGCACGTTGTAAGCACAAGCGTCAGTTACTTTATAACATTCACATGTTTATGTCGATATTTTATTATTCCTCCTTAACCGTTCGTTCATCTTTCGTTTTAATTTATCATATGTTCTTTAGCCTAATCTTCGCCAAATAAACCTACATTCGACGGCGGGCATTCTATCCGCGTAGACTGGTCACTTTTGCGGTGTGTTGATTCTAGTCAAGAGGATCGGAACCCCGGCACCGCAGGCGCATTCCACCCTGGTCCCAAATGATCTATCTCGTGAGACTACAGCCCATTTTATCAGCTAAACAAGCAGTGCAGTAAGCAATTGTAGCCTTATATACATAAAGTAAGCTATTCGAAAGTGTGAAAACGTCACACGTTTGGACAGACATATGTAATTTAGTTTGAAAATGTGTGTGGGTTGAAATGGCTCATCAAATCTGCGTCCATTACACTAATTACAGGTTACCTTGAGCTGACTCAATTTACTGTAAAAGTACATTTTAGGTTCCATTAGGAGATTCTCATAAAAAAACGATGCGCATTTTGGTCTGTAGGCCTAATATCTAGAAATCCCATTGTTGAAGACTGGTGGTGGTAAGTTTGTAATAACTTAATGATAATAATGACAATAATTATAATAATAATTATAGCCTAATAATTAAATAAAGAATTCGAGTTAGAAAATAATCAAACACTGAAACCATAAACCAAAGATTTGTGTTTTATAAATATCCATATTGGTTGATGATAAATTACATAATTATCGATAATAAAGATTCAGATTCTCTCTTTGAATGACTTATTGGTCAATTTTGATCAAACATTTGCATAAAAGGCTATTAAAAAAAATATTCGATTGTTCAAAACGTCCACTCACCCTTCTTCAAGCGAGCATCCGCTAGTGTGCGCTGTTGCCTTTTGCAAAAAAGTTGCCTTCAACGCCTTGTCTTTTGAGGCGGTTGATGTGGGCCCCAATGTGGGACATTTCATATACATTCTAATGTGGGCCCTACAATATTACACACGTCGTGAATGTTGTGTGGATATTGTTTTGTGGAGTATTTTGATAATAATATAGGAATGTCATCAAGCAAATAAATCAAGTGTTCGCAAATGTGCGAGGTTACCTATTACAAATAAAGATCCGAGTCACTTTTTCCCCTCAAGTTAAATAAAGGTTCAATTTAAATGTTTAAAAAAATCAGCTGCTTAATATTCTTGACATCATATCCCCTGGTTATTATACTTGACCTACATCGTGTTACCTAAAGCGATGTTCTGAGAACACTATAGCCTAAGTGTCATGCATATTACACTTTATTTTAAAGATCGTTTTTGAGATACAATTTATATCGTGGTCAATGCACTATAAATACAATATAACGTCATTTGACTGCTTTCTCCAATTCTATTCCATTCGCTAATACTGCTGCTTTGCAGTTGAACCAGTCGCCGAGTTGCCTCGTTTGATTGACAGGAGTATTACTATTGACTTTCGGACAAGTGCCCAATGAGGAGCAACGTGGGCGGAGTCACTGTAAAACAAGCTCTGCCAAATATTCTGAATCCCGGTCAGTTGCAGTTACTTGCAATACAGGCTCTGCGCAGCATTCAAGCATTCAAGCATCGCTATACGTTTTCGCCAAAGCATTTCATTCGGATCTGCAGGATTCAAACCACAGCAGTTCATTTGTAACCGAAATGGACCCATAGTATGACAACTTTCATTTGACTTGATTTTTTTATTTTATTTCATTGTCATATTTGATATTTATTTTTCTTCATCCGATATCATTGATTTTTTTACTCTCATCCACAATTGATTTGCAGCCAGTTTGCTCACGACCACCCAGCTCTAAAGGGAATACTGTGTCTCGAGCCGATCTCTCTCTTTCTGTCTTTCCTGCTGTTATTCGAGAAGGAGGCTCGCGCACTTTGGATTGGTACCTTGACTGGTTTTACCAAGAACCGGACAAACGGGGGATTTATTCTTTGCTTCTGCGCTCGTGGAAGTGGACAACGGCGGTGACAGGGTCGCCTTTCTGTTGTGAGGAATGTACCCTGTGCTCAGGTCGGCTCGCTGAGGGAGAATATTAACGCGCTATCTTCTTCTCTCTGAATGAGACTGCTTTGCACCTTTGGTTTTGTATTCCCGAGGTGTTCGGGTAAAGGGACTAACTCGGCAGCAGGTTCTTTCTTGGAGATGCACTACATTTGATTGTTTTTACGCATTCACTATTTCGTCCCTTTTTTCTCTCTCCCCATTTTCAGATCGTGATATAGAGTTTAATTGCCTCAGTCATTCTCTTGGGCGTTTCACGTCTCTTTTTTTGGACATATAATTTCGGATCGGATTGTGATCCTCCCGAAAGACCGTAATAATGGGGGATTCGATGTGGAGATATTATGTAGGAGTTTTGTTTATTGCGTGCAAGGTGATCTTGACCAGGGCGATAATTATGGACGCCATATATTGGAACACAACAAATACAAAGTAAGTGAAGCACGCGTCCACCACACTCATTCAGCACGGGGAAATAGCATGTATATTGAATTCAATTTATTTTGGGTAAAGACATGATTTATAGCGCAGTCCATGACCTTTGTAAATACGGCTTGTCACGTTATCGTATAAACAAGGTGTCCATATACATACCTGACATGATAGCTGTAATATTCCCTAAAGGTTAAATTCATATAATAGCTCATTGACATACATTTTATGGAGTTTTTTGTTGTTGCGTTGAAGCGGTTTTGCGCCGACGGCCACGCATCGGGCGAAGGTGGTAACGTACTGAGACGTACATAGACGATACAACATCTCTGTTGAAAGCGAAATGATGAATGCTCGTGCGTTATTTCTAGTTTTCTATTACTCCGTAAGTGTTTACTGTAGATGTTTGAGTGGTCCGTTTTTTACAGAAAGTCTGCTTATAAAACACGACGCGGTGACAGTTCAGACAGACTTACTTAAAAAAAAAAAAAACATTCCCCATCCACTTCTTTGGTCAATAATAGTCAGTTATACTTCACCAAATTATGGGAAATCGTAATATTTCAATATTTTGAACACAAATGGAGACCTATAACATACCCTTCCACGTATGTTTATTTATTGTCGTCTCTTCCGCACACGTTTGAATAAATAACATTATACATGCACTTTGGTGGTGTAGCCTACTAAACACACCAAGACGTTTTACGCGAAAGGTATTAGCCAATATGAAAATACATGTATGACATATTTTGTAATTGTAAATTATTCACAGAAAGTTAGACCACAGGTCCTATTAGTTGACACGAGCTTTAGTGCGCTGTCAGGCTGTTCAGGCCGTAGTTGTTCTATCGACCAATGGTTTTGTTTGGTAGGCCTATTCAACTTTATAATATACAGCATGGGGCCCTGTCTGAATTAGTACACCGAATTGATTTTAGCATCTACATACAGTTTAAAAGGGTATAGTATGTGAAGAAGTATGCTAGAATAATCACTACTGATTTAAAAACCTTTATTGGGTCAGTCTATTTATTCTCTTTTCATTTGCAACCATCAACTAACTCAAACCAGCGCCATGAAAATGAAGAGTTGAATTATGCATTAAACATCGCAACCTCAGACGAGTATTTTCAGGGGGGTCAAACCCCAATGGTGTGGCTCTCCTCTTTGTGCCAATTTCCACATGGCGTAACTCGGATTTGCTTAATAATTCAACTTTTGGCTTCAATTCAACAAGGAGCTTGCATTCCCCAGCTACCCCCCTCCCTCATAAACAGGCCTGAATAAATACACATGAAACAAGTGGTATCGGGAATGTTATGACAGATAGACTAACAGGTGTCCATTGTAGATTTTACTTCATGATTGATAGTCATCAGCTTTATGGATGTGCGCTCTTCTCTCGTCAGATTACCTTCAGACATTCCAGATCTGACCGCGTTGACTTTATTGCTGTGGCATTTATCGTCGGAATTCATGAGAGGATTTCAGTTTTTGCTGTTGAGCTTGGATCCTACGGAACAGTTGCTATGCCGCATGCGTATAGCGGTCTGACTTTTGCCTGTAGGCTTTTGTGGCTGTGTACTGGTGGTAGCAACAAGCGTTGGCATTTAGCAGGAAGATCGATGATTGGCAGAAGTCGTTGTCAATGAAACGTCTGTAAATATCTATCAAATGCGTATTTCCATTTATTTTACACCCACAATTTACGGTACATCATTTGAAATCATTACATCAGCCTCGAGCGAGTGAGATGAAGATATGGAGATACACGGAAGGGCACTCATTAGATTATGGTTTGGCTGAAGGTGGGGGAGGCGAGGAGTTGAGTGGGTCTGTTGCACGGTTGCGAGACGATTGATGCGGATACAACACGTCGCAATGACGCCTGCTTTGCATTAAGCAGT
>NC_088240.1:7186254-7196254 GCF_036934945.1 Oncorhynchus masou masou | reverse complement strand
GGAGAGAGGGAGCGAGGAGGAGAGAGGGAGAGGGATAAAGAGAGAGAGAGAGTGAGGAGGAGAGAGGGAGTGAGGAGGAGAGAGGGAGAGAGTGAGGAGGTAACAGCGTGGCTGGATTAACTCCTGCTAGCCCTTGTCTCTTCTCGATGTCTCTTAGACTAATGCATCTCCATTTTGGGCTGATGATTGAAAGTCAGACACTGCAGTATAGCCCCTCCTCCCACCTCCCTCTGTGTTGCGTTCCATCACTTCATAGTCCGCTCCTTGGTTATCCTCCCTCTGTGTTGCGTTCCATCGCTCTATAGTCCGCTCCTTGGTTATCCTCCCTCTGTGTTGCGTTCCATCGCTCTATAGTCCGCTCCTTGGTTATCCTCCCTCTGTGTTGCGTTCCATCGCTCTATAGTCCGCTCCTTGGTTATCCTCCCTCTGTGTTGCGTTCCATCGCTCTATAGTCCGCTCCTTGGTTATCCTCCCTCTGTGTTGCGTTCCATCGCTCTATAGTCCGCTCCTTGGTTATCCTCCCTCTGTGTTGCGTTCCATCGCTCTATAGTCCGCTCCTTGGTTATCCTCCCTCTTTTCAGTGTTTTCTGTGGTAGAGGAGCAGCAGGCTTATGTTGTCATTGTGGCGGGCCACATAAATAGCAAGCCAGGTTTTAGGAAAAACAGATAGAGAGAGAGGGAGAGATGGAATGAGGGGTTCAGGGAAACAGAGATGGAATGCAGGGTTCAGGGAAACAGAGATGGAATTCGGTGTTTAGGGAAACAGATATGGAATCCGTGGTTCAGGGAAACAGAGATGGAATTCGGGGTTCAGGGAAACAGAGATATGGAATGCGGGGTTCAGGGAAACAGAGATGGAATGCTGGTTTCAGGGAAACATATGGAATGCTGGGTTCAGGGAAACAGAGATGGAATGCGGTGTTCAGGGAAACAGAGATGGAATGCGGGGTTCAGGGAAACAGAGATGGAATGCAGGGTTCAGGGAAACATAGATGGAATGCGGTGTTCGGGGAAACAGATATGGAATGCGGGGTTCAGGGAAACAGAGATGGAATGCGGGGTTCAAGGAAACAGAGATGGAATGCGGGGTTCAGGGAAACAGAGATATGGAATGCGGGGTTCAGGGAAACAGATGGAATGCTGGGTTCAGGGAAACAGAGATGGAATGCGGGGTTCAAGGAAACAGAGATGGAATGCGGGGTTCAGGGAAACAGAGTTATGGAATGCAGGGTTCAGGGAAACAGATGGAATGCTGGGTTCAGGGAAACAGAGACAGGAGGATCCAGTGTCAGAAAAAGAGAGAGAGGGAGTCCGAGACGGAGAGGGGAAAAAGAGGTGAGAAAGACAGAGAAGAAAGAGAAATGCGTCCCCTAAAAAATGACTCCAAAGTTAAAAGTGAAAGAAAGCGGGGATCAGATGAGGAAAACAGATGTGAGAGAGAGAGAGCTGTAGTAGGAACAGTAGAGACACCTGACTGACTGGTCTACAGTAGAGACAACTGACTGACTGGTCTACAGTAGAGACACCTGACTGGTCTACAGTAGAGACACCTGACTGACTGGTCTACAGTAGAGACACCTGACTGGTCTACAGTAGAGACACCTGACTGACTGGTCTACAGTAGAGACACCTGACTGGTCTACAGTAGAGACACCTGACTGACTGGTCTACAGTAGAGACACCTGACTGACTGGTCTACAGTAGAGACACCTGACTGACTGGTCTACAGTAGAGACACCTGACTGACTGGTCTACAGTAGAGACACCTGACTGACTGGTCTACAGTAGAGACAACTGACTGGTCTACAGTAGAGACACCTGACTGGTCTACAGTAGAGACACCTGACTGGTCTACAGTAGAGACACCTGACTGGTCTACAGTAGAGACACCTGACTGACTGGTCTACAGTAGAGACACCTGACTGACTGGTCTACAGTAGAGACACCTGACTGGTCTACAGTAGAGACACCTGACTGACTGGTCTACAGTAGAGACACCTGACTGGTCTACAGTAGAGACACCTGACTGACTGGTCTACAGTAGAGACACATGACTGACTGGTCTACAGTAGAGACAACTGACTGACTGGTCTACAGTAGAGACACCTGACTGGTCTACAGTAGAGACACCTGACTGGTCTACAGTAGAGACACCTGACTGGTCTACAGTAGAGACACCTGACTGGTCTACAGTAGAGACACCTGACTGGTCTACAGTAGAGACACCTGACTGGTCTACAGTAGAGACACCTGACTGACTGGTCTACAGTAGAGACACCTGACTGGTCTACAGTAGAGACACCTGACTGACTGGTCTACAGTAGAGACACCTGACTGGTCTACAGTAGAGACACCTGACTGGTCTACAGTAGAGACACCTGACTGACTGGTCTACAGTAGAGACACCTGACTGGTCTACAGTAGAGACACCTGACTGGTCTACAGTAGAGACACCTGACTGGTCTACAGTAGAGACACCTGACTGGTCTACAGTAGAGACACCTGACTGACCGGTCTACAGTAGAGACACCTGACTGACTGGTCTACAGTAGAGACACCTGACTGGTCTACAGTAGAGACACCTGACTGGTCTACAGTAGAGACACCTGACTGGTCTACAGTAGAGACACCTGACTGACTGGTCTACAGTAGAGACACCTGACTGACTGGTCTACAGTAGAGACACCTGACTGACTGGTCTACAGTAGAGACACCTGACTGGTCTACAGTAGAGACACCTGACTGGTCTACAGTAGAGACACCTGACTGGTCTACAGTAGAGACACCTGACTGGTCTACAGTAGAGACACCTGACTGGTCTACAGTAGAGACACCTGACTGGTCTACAGTAGAGACACCTGACTGGTCTACAGTAGAGACACCTGACTGGTCTACAGTAGAGACACCTGACTGGTCTACAGTAGAGACACCTGACTGGTCTACAGTAGAGACACCTGACTGACTGGTCTACAGTAGAGACACCTGACTGGTCTACAGTAGAGACACCTGACTGACTGGTCTACAGTAGAGACACCTGACTGGTCTACAGTAGAGACACCTGACTGACTGGTCTACAGTAGAGACACCTGACTGGTCTACAGTAGGGACACCTGACTGACTGGTCTACAGTAGAGACACCTGACTGGTCTACAGTAGAGACACCTGACTGACTGGTCTACAGTAGAGACACCTGACTGGTCTACAGTAGAGACACCTGACTGGTCTACAGTAGAGACACCTGACTGGTCTACAGTAGAGACACCTGACTGGTCTACAGTAGAGACACCTGACTGGTCTACAGTAGAGACACCTGACTGACTGGTCTACAGTAGTAGAGACACCTGACTGACTGGTCTACAGTAGAGACACCTGACTGACTGGTCTACAGTAGAGACACCTGACTGGTCTACAGTAGAGACACCTGACTGGTCTACAGTAGAGACACCTGACTGGTCTACAGTAGAGACACCTGACTGGTCTACAGTAGAGACACCTGACTGGTCTACAGTAGAGACACCTGACTGACTGGTCTACAGTAGAGACACCTGACTGGTCTACAGTAGAGACACCTGACTGACTGGTCTACAGTAGAGACACCTGACTGGTCTACAGTAGAGACACCTGACTGGTCTACAGTAGAGACACCTGACTGGTCTACAGTAGAGACACCTGACTGGTCTACAGTAGAGACACCTGACTGGTCTACAGTAGAGACACCTGACTGACTGGTCTACAGTAGAGGCACCTGACTGACTGGTCTACAGTAGAGACACCTGACTGACTGGTCTACAGTAGAGACACCTGACTGACTGGTCTACAGTAGAGACACCTGACTGGTCTACAGTAGAGACACCTGACTGGTCTACAGTAGAGACACCTGACTGGTCTACAGTAGAGACACCTGACTGACTGGTCTACAGTAGAGACACCTGACTGACTGGTCTACAGTAGAGACACCTGACTGGTCTACAGTAGAGACACCTGACTGGTCTACAGTAGAGACACCTGACTGACTGGTCTACAGTAGAGACACCTGACTGACTGGTCTACAGTAGAGACACCTGACTGACTGGTCTACAGTAGAGACACCTGACTGACTGGTCTACAGTAGAGGCACCTGACTGACTGGTCTACAGTAGAGACACCTGACTGACTGGTCTACAGTAGAGACACCTGACTGACTGGTCTACAGTAGAGACACCTGACTGACTGGTCTACAGTAGAGACACCTGACTGGTCTACAGTAGAGACACCTGACTGACTGGTCTACAGTAGAGACACCTGACTGGTCTACAGTAGAGACACCTGACTGGTCTACAGTAGAGACACCTGACTGGTCTACAGTAGAGACACCTGACTGACTGGTCTACAGTAGAGACACCTGACTGGTCTACAGTAGGGACACCTGACTGACTGGTCTACAGTAGAGACACCTGACTGGTCTACAGTAGAGACACCTGACTGACTGGTCTACAGTAGAGACACCTGACTGACTGGTCTACAGTAGAGACACCTGACTGGTCTACCTTAGAGACACCTGACTGACTGGTCTACAGTAGAGACACCTGACTGGTCTACAGTAGAGACACCTGACTGACTGGTCTACAGTAGAGACAACTGACTGACTGGTCTACAGTAGAGACACCTGACTGGTCTACAGTAGAGACACCTGACTGACTGGTCTACAGTAGAGACACCTGACTGGTCTACAGTAGAGACACCTGACTGACTGGTCTACAGTAGAGACACCTGACTGACTGGTCTACAGTAGAGACACCTGACTGGTCTACAGTAGAGACACCTGACTGGTCTACAGTAGAGACACCTGACTGGTCTACAGTAGAGACACCTGACTGACTGGTCTACAGTAGAGACACCTGACTGACTGGTCTACAGTAGAGACACCTGACTGGTCTACAGTAGAGACACCTGACTGGTCTACAGTAGAGACACCTGACTGGTCTACAGTAGAGACACCTGACTGGTCTACAGTAGAGACACCTGACTGGTCTACAGTAGAGACACCTGACCGGTCTACAGTAGAGACACCTGACTGGTCTACAGTAGAGACACCTGACTGGTCTACAGTAGAGACACCTGACTGACTGGTCTACAGTAGAGACACCTGACTGGTCTACAGTAGAGACACCTGACTGGTCTACAGTAGAGACACCTGACTGACTGGTCTACAGTAGAGACACCTGACTGACTGGTCTACAGTAGAGACACCTGACTGACTGGTCTACAGTAGAGACACCTGACTGGTCTACAGTAGAGACACCTGACTGGTCTACAGTAGAGACACCTGACTGACTCATCTAAAGTAGAGACACCTGACTGACTGGTCTACAGTAGAGACACCTGACTGGTCTACAGTAGAGACACCTGACTGACTGGTCTACAGTAGAGACACCTGACTGGTCTACAGTAGAGACACCTGACTGGTCTACAGTAGAGACACCTGACTGACTGGTCTACAGTAGTGACACCTGACTGGTCTACAGTAGAGACACCTGACTGGTCTACAGTAGAGACACCTGACTGACTGGTCTACAGTAGAGACACCTGACTGACTGGTCTACAGTAGAGACACCTGACTGACTGGTCTACAGTAGAGACACCTGACTGGTCTACAGTAGAGACACCTGACCGACCGGTCTACAGTAGAGACACCTGACTGACTGGTCTACAGTAGAGACACCTGACTGACTGGTCTACAGTAGAGACACCTGACTGACTGGTCTACAGTAGAGACACCTGACTGACTGGTCTACAGTAGAGACACCTGACTGGTCTACAGTAGAGACACCTGACTGACTGGTCTACAGTAGAGACACCTGACTGACTGGTCTACAGTAGAGACACCTGACTGACTGGTCTATAGTAGAGACACCTGACTGGTCTACAGTAGAGACACCTGACTGACCGGTCTACAGTAGAGACACCTGACTGGTCTACAGTAGAGACACCTGACTGACTGGTCTACAGTAGAGACACCTGACTGGTCTACAGTAGAGACACCTGACTGGTCTACAGTAGAGACACCTGACTGACTGGTCTACAGTAGAGACACCTGACTGACTGGTCTACAGTAGAGACACCTGACTGGTCTACAGTAGAGACACCTGACTGGTCTACAGTAGAGACACCTGACTGGTCTACAGTAGAGACACCTGACTGGTCTACAGTAGAGACACCTGACTGGTCTACAGTAGAGACACCTGACTGGTCTACAGTAGAGACACCTGACTGGTCTACAGTAGAGACACCTGACTGGTCTACAGTAGAGACACCTGACTGACTGGTCTACAGTAGAGACACCTGACTGGTCTACAGTAGAGACACCTGACTGGTCTACAGTAGAGACACCTGACTGACTGGTCTACAGTAGAGACACCTGACTGACTGGTCTACAGTAGAGACACCTGACTGACTGGTCTACAGTAGAGACACCTGACTGGTCTACAGTAGAGACACCTGACTGGTCTACAGTAGAGACACCTGACTGACTCATCTAAAGTAGAGACACCTGACTGACTGGTCTACAGTAGAGACACCTGACTGGTCTACAGTAGAGACACCTGACTGACTGGTCTACAGTAGAGACACCTGACTGGTCTACAGTAGAGACACCTGACTGGTCTACAGTAGAGACACCTGACTGACTGGTCTACAGTAGTGACACCTGACTGGTCTACAGTAGAGACACCTGACTGGTCTACAGTAGAGACACCTGACTGACTGGTCTACAGTAGAGACACCTGACTGACTGGTCTACAGTAGAGACACCTGACTGACTGG
Organism: Oncorhynchus masou masou; assembly: GCF_036934945.1. Taxonomy (NCBI): domain Eukaryota; kingdom Metazoa; phylum Chordata; class Actinopteri; order Salmoniformes; family Salmonidae; genus Oncorhynchus; species Oncorhynchus masou. The sequence continues at coordinate 7,189,453 of NC_088240.1, read as the reverse complement.
TCTACAGTAGAGACACCTGACTGGTCTACAGTAGAGACACCTGACCACCGGTCTACAGTAGAGACACCTGACTGACTGGTCTACAGTAGAGACACCTGACTGACTGGTCTACAGTAGAGACACCTGACTGACTGGTCTACAGTAGAGACACCTGACTGACTGGTCTACAGTAGAGACACCTGACTGGTCTACAGTAGAGACACCTGACTGACTGGTCTACAGTAGAGACACCTGACTGACTGGTCTACAGTAGAGACACCTGACTGACTGGTCTATAGTAGAGACACCTGACTGGTCTACAGTAGAGACACCTGACTGACCGGTCTACAGTAGAGACACCTGACTGGTCTACAGTAGAGACACCTGACTGACTGGTCTACAGTAGAGACACCTGACTGGTCTACAGTAGAGACACCTGACTGGTCTACAGTAGAGACACCTGACTGGTCTACAGTAGAGACACCTGACTGACTGGTCTACAGTAGAGACACCTGACTGGTCTACAGTAGAGACACCTGACTGGTCTACAGTAGAGACACCTGACTGACTGGTCTACAGTAGAGACACCTGACTGGTCTACAGTAGAGACACCTGACTGGTCTACAGTAGAGACACCTGACTGGTCTACAGTAGAGACACCTGACTGGTCTACAGTAGAGACACCTGACTGGTCTACAGTAGAGACACCTGACTGGTCTACAGTAGAGACACCTGACCGGTCTACAGTAGAGACACCTGACTGACTGGTCTACAGTAGAGACACCTGACTGGTCTACAGTAGAGACACCTGACTGGTCTACAGTAGAGACACCTGACTGACTGGTCTACAGTAGAGACACCTGACTGGTCTACAGTAGAGACACCTGACTGGTCTACAGTAGAGACACCTGACTGGTCTACAGTAGAGACACCTGACTGACTGGTCTACAGTAGAGACACCTGACTGGTCTACAGTAGAGACACCTGACTGGTCTACAGTAGAGACACCTGACTGGTCTACAGTAGAGACACCTGACTGGTCTACAGTAGAGACACCTGACTGGTCTACAGTAGAGACACCTGACTGGTCTACAGTAGAGACACCTGACTGGTCTACAGTAGAGACACCTGACTGACTGGTCTACAGTAGAGACACCTGACTGGTCTACAGTAGAGACACCTGACTGACTGGTCTACAGTAGAGACACCTGACTGACTGGTCTACAGTAGAGACACCTGACTGACTGGTCTACAGTAGAGACACCTGACTGGTCTACAGTAGAGACACCTGACTGACTGGTCTACAGTAGAGACACCTGACTGGTCTACAGTAGAGACACCTGACTGGTCTACAGTAGAGACACCTGACTGGTCTACAGTAGAGACACCTGACTGACTGGTCTACAGTAGAGACACCTGACTGGTCTACAGTAGAGACACCTGACTGGTCTAAAGTAGAGACACCTGACTGGTCTACAGTAGAGACACCTGACTGACTGGTCTACAGTAGAGACACCTGACTGGTCTACAGTAGAGACACCTGACTGGTCTACAGTAGAGACACCTGACTGACTGGTCTACAGTAGAGACACCTGACTGACTGGTCTACAGTAGAGACACCTGACTGGTCTACAGTAGAGACACCTGACTGACTGGTCTACAGTAGAGACACCTGACTGGTCTACAGTAGAGACACCTGACTGACTGGTCTACAGTAGAGACACCTGGCTGACTGGTCTACAGTAGAGACACCTGACTGACTGGTCTACAGTAGAGACACCTGACTGACTGGTCTACAGTAGAGACACCTGACTGACTGGTCTACAGTAGAGACACCTGACTGGTCTACAGTAGAGACACCTGACTGGTCTACAGTAGAGACACCTGACTGACTGGTCTACAGTAGAGACACCTGACTGGTCTACAGTAGAGACACCTGACTGACTGGTCTACAGTAGAGACACCTGACTGACTGGTCTACAGTAGAGACACCTGACTGACTGGTCTACAGTAGAGACACCTGACTGGTCTACAGTAGAGACACCTGACTGGTCTACAGTAGAGACACCTGACTGACTGGTCTACAGTAGAGACACCTGACTGGTCTACAGTAGAGACACCTGCCTGAGGCAACACTGTTACTTTAGCTTGTCTCCACGCTGGACTTCTCTCCAGGCTGCGTGGAGCTTCAGCACCAGTGGATTGAACAAACCTTGCGGGTTAGAAGGGTGTAGGAGGGTTTCCCACCCCCCCCCTCAGGTGGGCGCTGTTGTTCCCATTCTCTGCACCATGTGATAGCTAGGCCCCCAGATGTACAGCACGTCCACATATGACACGTAATGCACACACAGACACACACAACCAGATTACATCAGACTTCTACGGAGTACAACAATCCCTATTCTCCAACCAGAGTACTCCGTTCTTCCACCTCTGGTCTCTTGGCCCCTCCCACCCCGAACGAACACCCCCCCCCCCCCCCCTACTAGTGCTGACTTTGCTGATAGCTACTTTAATTAGGAGAAATGTGCTGTGTGTTAGAGACACATTGTAATTACCAGCAATATTATAATAATGGCATAATGAGCAGAGGACAGGATAAGACACCCAGTGTTATATAACAACATGATGTGTTTCTCTGCTGTGTGTTACAGGCACAGAACACCTGAGAGAGAGAGACACAGAGACAGAGAGACAGAGAGACAGAGAGAGAGAGAGAGAGAGAGGATAAGACACCCAGTGTTACATAACAACATGATGTGTTTCTGTGCTGTGTGTTACAGGCACAGAACACCTGAGAGAGAGAGAGAGAGAGAGAGAGAGAGAGAGAGAGAGAGAGAGAGAGAGAGAGAGAGAGAGAGAGAGAGAGAGAGAGACAGAGAGACAGAGAGACAGAGAGACAGAGAGACAGAGAGACAGAGAGAGAGAGAGAGGATAAGACACCCAGTGTTACATAACAACATGATGTGTTTCTGTGCTGTGTGTTACAGGCGGTATCTGCCTCAGAGTGAGACAGTTCAATTGTCAGGGTTCGTATATACCACTATTTTATGGCTATCTATTGCATTTGGTTACACATCATTTTGCTCCAAAGGAAAGGCAGATCTCCATTTTGAATGAAAAGCAGGATGCAGCAGGATCAGTGTAACGACGTTCTTCGTTTGTCGAAAGAAAGTCGGACCGAAATGCAGCGTGTTGGTTACTCATGTTTTTTAATGGA
>NC_088240.1:7168754-7171254 GCF_036934945.1 Oncorhynchus masou masou | reverse complement strand
CCGTCTCGTCGTTGTTGGTAATCAAGCCTACCACTGTTGTGTCGTCCGCAAACTTGATGATTGAGTTGGAGGCGTGCATGGCCACGCAGTCGTGGGTGAACAGGGAGTACAGGAGAGGGCTCAGAACGCACCCTTGTGGGGCCCCAGTGTTGAGGATCAGCAGGGAGGAGATGTTGTTACCTACCCTCACCACCTGGGGGCGGCCCGTCAGGAAGTTCAGTATCCAGTTGCACAGGGCGGGGTCGAGACCCAGGGTCTCGAGCTTGATGACGAGCTTGGAGGGTACTATGGTGTTGAATGCCGAGCTGTAGTCGATGAACAGCATTCTCATATAGGTATTCCTCTTGTCCAGATGGGTTAGGGCAGTGTGCAGTGTGGTTGAGATTGCATCGTCTGTGGACCTATTTGGGCGGTAAGCAAATTGGAGTGGGTCTAGGGTGTCAGGTAGGGTGGAGGTGATATGGTCCTTGACTAGTCTCTCAAAGCACTTCATGATGACGGAAGTGAGTGCTACGGGGCGGTAGTCGTTTAGCTCAGTTACCTTAGCTTTCTTGGGAACAGGAACAATGGTGGCCCTCTTGAAGCATGTGGGAACAGCAGACTGGTATAGGGATTGATTGAATATGTCCGTAAACACACCAGCCAGCTGGTCTGCGCATGCTCTGAGGGCGCGGCTGGGGATGCCGTCTGGGCCTGCAGCCTTGCGAGGGTTAACACGTTTAAATGTTTTACTCACCTCGGCTGCAGTGAAGGAGAGACCGCATGTTTCCGTTGCAGGCCGTGTCAGTGGCACTGTATTGTCCTCAAAGCGGGCAAAGAAGTTATTTAGTCTGCCTGGGAGCAAGACATCCTGGTCCGTGACTGGGTTGGATTTCTTCCTGTAGTCCGTGATTGACTGTAGACCCTGCCACATACCTCTTGTGTCTCAGCCGTTGAATTGAGATTCTACTTTGTCTCTGTACTGATGCTTAGCTTGTTTGATAGCCTTACGGAGGGAATAGCTGCACTGTTTGTATTCAGTCATGTTACCAGACACCTTGCCCTGATTGAAAGCAGTGGTTCGCACTTTCAGTTTCACGCGAATGCTTCCATGTTTCTGGTTAGGGAATGTTTTAATCGTTGCTATGGGAACGACATCTTCAACGCACGTTCTAATGAACTCGCACACCGAATCAGCGTATTCGTCAATGTTGTTATCTGACGCAATACGAAACATGTCCCAGTCCACGTGATGGAAGCAGTCATGGAGTGTGGAGTCAGCTTGGTCGGACCAGCGTTGGACAGACCTCAGCGTGGGAGCTTCTTTTTTTAGTTTTTGTCTGTAGGCAGGTATCAGCAAAATGGAGTCGTGGTCAGCTTTTCCGAAAGGGGGGCGGGGTAGGGCCTTATATGCGTTGCGGAAGTTAGAGTAACAGTGATCCAAGGTTTTTCCACCCCTGGTTGCGCAATCGATATGCTGATAAAATTTAGGGAGTCTTGTTTTCAGATTAACCTTGTTAAAATCCCCAGCAACAATGAATGCAGCCTCCGGATAAATGGTTTCCAGTTTGCAAAGAGTTAAATAAAGTTCGTTCAGAGCCATCGATGTGTCTGCTTGGGGGGGATATATACGGCTGTGATTATAATCGAAGAGAATTCTCTTGGTAGATAATGCGGTCAACATTTGATTGTGAGGAATTCTAAATCAGGTGAACAGAAGGATTTGAGTTCCTGTATGTTTCTTTCATCGCACCATGTCTCGTTAGCCATAAGGCATACACCCCCACCCCTCTTCTTACCAGAAAGGTGTTTGTTTCTGTCGGCGCGATGCGTGGAGAAACCCGTTGGCTGCACCACCTCTGATAGCGTCTCTCCAGTGAGCCATGTTTCCGTGAAGCACAGAACGTTACAGTCTCTGATGTCCCTCTGGAATGCTACCCTTGCTCGGATTTCATCAACCTTGTTGTCAAGAGACTGGACATTGGCAAGAAGAATGCTAGGAAGTGGGGCACGATGTGCCCGTCTCCGTAGTCTGACCAGAAGACCGCCTCGTTTCCCTCTTTTTCGGGTGTCGTTTTTTTGGGTCGCTGCATGCGATCCATTCCGTTGTCCTGTTTGTAAGGCAGAACACAGGATCCGCGTCGCGAAAAACATATTCTTGGTCGTACTGATGGTGAGTAGACGCTGATCTTATATACAGTAGTTCTTCTCGACTGTATGTAATGAAACCTAAGATGACCTGGGGTACTAATGTAAGAAATAACACGTAAAAAAACAAAAAACTGCATAGTTTCTTAGGAAACTGTCTGTCTGTCTGTCTGTCTGTCTGTCTGTCTGTCTGTCTGTCTGTCTGTCTGTCTGTCTGTCTGTCTGTCTGTCTGTCTGCCTGCCTGCCTGCCTGCCCGCCCGCCCGTCCGTCCGTCCGTCCGTCCGTCCGTCCGTCTGTCTGTCCGTCGGTCTGGTCTGGTCTGTCTGGTCTGTCTCTCTCTCTCTCTCTCTCTCTCTCTCTCTCTCTCCATCC
>NC_088240.1:7158754-7166254 GCF_036934945.1 Oncorhynchus masou masou | reverse complement strand
ACACACACACACACACACACACACACACACACACACACACACACACAGCACAAGCTTTTCAGAGAATTTGCGCATCATCCCACCAGTAAAAATACACCAGTCAGCTTGGGAGAGAGTTGGACAACCAAATGTCTTCAACCAAAATGTGTCTTCTGTATTTAACCCAATCAGAGAGGTGCGGGGGGAGCAGTTGTTGGGGAGTTTATTGGGCAGAACGTCAGATTCTTATTTCTTAAAAAATAAAAAGTAATGATAATTACATTTCCGTCTCGGGCATTCAAACCATTGACCTTTCAGTTACTGGACCAGTGCGCTTAACCACTCTCCCACCTTGCTACCTGTTACCTGCTACCTTCTACTTGCTACCTGCTGCCTGCTATCTGCTACCTGCAACCTGCTACCTACTACTGCTACCTGCTACTTGCTACCTGCTACCTGCTATCTGCTACCTGCTACCTGCTACTTGCTACCTTCTACTTGCTACCTGCTACCTGCTACCTGCAACCTGCTACCTGCTACCTTCTACTTGCTACCTGCTGCCTGCTATCTGCTACCTACTACTTGCTACCTGCTACCTGCTACTTGCTACCTGCTACCTGCTATCTGCTACCTGCTACCTGCTACCTGCTACCTTCTACTTGCTACCTGCTACCTGCTACCTGCAACCTGCTACCTGCTACCTTCTACTTGCTACCTGCTGCCTGCTATCTGCTACCTGCAACCTGCTACCTGCTACCTACTACTTGCTACCTGCTACCTGCTATCTGCTACCTGCTACCTTCTACTTGCTACCTTCTACCTGCTATCTGCTACCTGCTTCCTGCTACCTACTACCTTCTACCCGCTACTTACTACCTGCCCTCTGCTACTTGCTACCTGCTACCTTCTACTTATTACCTGCCACCGGCTACTTGCTACCTGCTATCTGCTACCTGCAACCTGCTACCTTCTACCTGCTACTTTCTACTTGCCTCCTTCTACCTGCTATCTCCTACCTGCTTCCTGCTACCTGCTACCTACTACCTTCTACCCGCTACTTACTACCTGCCCTCTGCTACTTGCTACCTGCTACCTTCTACTTATTACTTGCCACCGGCTACTTGCTACCTTCTATCTGCTACTTGCTACCTGCTACATTCTACTTGCTACATTCTACTTGCTACTTGCTACTTTCTCCTTGCTACCTGCTACTTGTTACCTGCTACCTGCTACTTGCTACCTGCTTCGTGATACCTGCTACCTTCTACCTTCTACCTGTTTCTTGATACCTGCTTCTTGATACCTGCTTCTTGCTACTTGCTACCTGCTACTTGCTACCTTCTACCTGCTACTTGCTACCTGCTTCTTGCTACCTGCTACCTTCTACCTGCTATTTGTTACCTGCTACCTGCTACTTGCATACCTGCTTCTTGCTACCTGCTACCTGCTTCTTGCTACCTTCTACCTTCCTACTTGCTACCTGCTACTTGCTACCTGCTACCTGCTAATTGCTACCTTCTTCCTACTAACTGCTACTTAATATCTACTACCTGCTACCTTCTACCTGCTACCTGATACCTACTACCTGCTAGGTCAGAGAAAGGAGAAGAGAAAAACACAACGCTCGTTAACATGCTCTTTGTGTCTGTCTCTTATTGAGGGGAGGGGTTCGGATACCAATGACTGGAGTTGAGGAAAACAGGAGAAAAACAGAAAGCGGCGGGCAGCACAGCTTTATTTACCAGAGGAGGAGAGAGGAGGGAGGGAGGGGGGGGGGGGAGGGGGAGGAGAGGGAGGAAGGCAGAGGGAGGAGAGGGAGGGAGGAGAGGGAGGGAGGCAGAGGGAGGAGAGGGAGGAAGGCAGAGGGAGGAGAGGGAGGGAGGGAGGCAGAGGGAGGAGAGGGAGGGAGGGAGGCAGAGGGGGGAGAGGGAGGGAGGGAGGCAGAGGGAGGAGAGGGAGGTAGGGAGGGAGGAAGGAGAGGGAGGGAGGGGGGGCAGAGGGAGGTGAGGGAGGGAGGGAGGCAGAGGGAGAGAGGGGGCAGAGGGAGGGGGGGAGGGGGGCAGAGGGAGGGGATCCACTGCACGCTGGCGGGAAGCCAACACTCTAAGCCCTGGCAGCTCGTTAGCCTCTATGTTACTGACCTGATAGACCACAAGCCACCCTCCCAATCCCCCACGCCAGACACAGTGCAGCCCACCGCCTCGAAGGGCAGCGGAGGGACTGGGAGAGAATAGAACCAGGATGGAGGGACTGGGAGAGAATAGAACCAGGATGGAGGGACTGGGAGAGAATAGAACCAAGATGGAGGGACTGGGAGAGAATAGAACCAGGATGGAGGGACTGGGAGAGAATAGAACCAGGATGGAGGGACTGGGAGAGAATAGAACCAGGATGGAGGGAGATCCATGCAGTGGCTAGTGCCATAGATCAGCAGTAAATTCTGTTTAAACTGGAGTTGGACTCTGATTCTGTATCCTCTCAGCAGCGTGCAGGCTGTGTTACACCGTTTTAAGTTCTTTAAAAGACCTCCCAGCATCTGTTTAGAGGCCCGTTTTATTCTTATATCACATGTGGGATCTCGAGAACTCCCCCGTCTCCAAAACATCTGTCTCCCCAACAACAGTGTTTAGTGTTGGCTGCTGCTGCTCTGCCCTCAGGAGAGGTTTAAACAGCTTCTCAAACCCTTTACGTTATTTTATATTTAACGGAAACATCTCCTTTAACGTCCCTCAACACCTTCTGACTTTTATTTTCCTTCCCTTGTTGATTTCCCTCTTTTATTGATCGAGGATTTCCTCCATTCTTTCTCCCTTACAGCAGGTGTGTGTGTTTGTCTGTTTGTCTGTGTGTGTGTGTGTGTTCATGTGTGTGTCTGTGTGTGTTCATGTCTGTGCGTGTGTGTGTGTTTGCGTGTGCATGTGATGGAGTGGTGTGCGTGTGTGTGCGTGTGTTTGCGTGTGCAGGATGGAGAGACGTGTGTGCGTGTGTGTGTGTGTTTGCATGTGCATGGAGAGACGTGTGTGTGTTGGCGTGTGCATGTGTGTGTGTGTGTGTGTGTGCGTGTGTGCGGATGGAGTGGACTGTGCAGTGTGTGTGTGTGCAAACGTGTGCATGATGGTGCGTGTGTGCGTGTTTGTGAGCGTGTGCATAGTGTGTGTGTGTGTGTGTTTGCGTGTGCAGGATGGAGAGACTGGGAGATAATAGAACCAGGATGGAGTGGTGTTGTCTTTGCATGTGAATAGTGTGGGCGTGTGTGTGTGTGTGTTTGCATGTGCAGGTGTGGTGTGTGTGCGTGTGTGTGTGTGTTTGCGTGGGTGTGTGTGAACCAGGTGTGTGAGTGTGTGTGTGTGCGCGTGCAGGTCTGGGTTAAAGAGAGTGATTGGGAGGTGTATGTTCAGAGTAGTTACTGGGAGTGTGTGTGTAGAACACAGGATGTCTGATGAGCCGCTGGGAGTTTCCTGTGGCCAAAATCCAAGATGGTCCAGTTCCTGTTCTATTGTCTGGTCTCTGTTAGTGATATTAGAACCATGTGATGTATCACTTACTGACATATGTACTGTCTGGAGAGACATACTGGACATATGTACTGTCTGGTCACCAATGGATGGAGGGACTGGGACATATGTACTGTCTATTGAGCCCAGACATACTTACTGGACATGGAGCCCAAGACATACTTATTGGACATATGTACTGTCTGGTAAGCCCAAGACATAGAACTGGACATATGGATGGAGACATATGTACTGTCTGGTCAGAAGAATAGAACCAGGAATGGAGGACATATGTACTGTCTGGTCAGCCCAGACATACTTACTGAATATGTACTGTCAGAACATGGAGGGACTGGGTGAGAGACATAGAACCTGGTGAGCCCAAGACATGGACTGCACATATGTACTGTCTGGAGAGAATACTTAATAGAACCAGTCTGGTGAGGACAGACTTACTGAGAATAGAACCAGGATGGTACTGTCTGGTGACCCAAGACATACTTACTGGACATATGTACCAGCCCAAGATGGAGAGACTGGGAGAGAATAGAACCAGGATGGATGGACTGGGAGAGAATAGAACTAGTCTGGAGGACATACTTACTGACATATGTACTGTCTGGTCAGCCCAAGAATAGAACATATGTACTGTCTGGTGAGCCCAAGACATACTTACTGACATATGTACTGTCTGGTGAAAGACATACTTAATGGACATATGTACTGTCTGGTGAGCCCAAGAGAGATATACATATGAACTGTCTGGTCAGGATGGACATATGTACTGTCTGGGACATACTTACTGGACATATGTACTGTCTGGTTAGCCCAAGACATACTTACTGGACATATGTACTGATGGATGGTACTGTCTGGAGCCCAAGACATACTTACTGGACATATGTACCTGGTCAGCCCAAGACATGGATATGTACTGTCTGGGAGCCCAAGAATAGAACATAGTACTGATGGAGAGACATGGACATATGTACTGTCTGGTGAGCCCAAGACATACTTACTGGACATATGTACTGTCTGGTCAGCCCAAGACATACTTACCATATGTACTGTCTGGTGAGCCCAGACATACTTACTGGACATATGTACTGTCTGGTGAGCCCAACATACTTACTGGACATATGGTCTGGTGAGCCCAAGACATACTTACTGGACTGTCTGGTCAGCCCAAGACATATTACTGACATATGTACTGTCTGGTGGCCCAGACATACTTACTGGACATATGTACTGTCTGGTCAGCCCAAGACATACTTACTGGACATATGTACTGTCTGGTGAGCCCAGACATACTTACTGGACATATGTACTAGAACCAGGATGGACATATGTACTGTCTGGTCAGCCCAAGACATACTTACTGGACATATGACTGTCTGGTCAGCCCAAGACATGGACATATGTACTGTCTGGGAGCCCAGACATAGAACCAAGATGGTCAGCCCAAGACATGGGGAGAGAATACTGTCCAGCCCAAGACATGGAGGGACATATGTACTGTCTGGAGCCCAGACATACTTACTGGACATATGTACTGTCTGGTGAGCCCAGAATACTTAACCAGGATGGTCTGGTGAGCCCAAGACATACATGCAGTGGCTAGTGCCATAGATCAGCAGTACTTAACATATGTACTGTCTGGTGGGACATATGTACTCTGGTCAGCCCAAGACTACTTACTGGACATATGTACTGTCTGGTCAGCCCAAGACATACTTACTGGACATATGTACTGTCTGGTCAGCCCAAGACATACTTACTGGACATATGTACTGTCTTTCAGCCCAAGTTACTTACTGGACATATGTACTGTCTGGTCCCCAGCATCTGTTTAGTCTGGTCAGCCCAAGTACTTACTGGACATATGTACTGTCTGGTCTTAAGACATCACATGGACATATGTACTGTCTGGTCAGCCCAAGACATACAACTGGACCTGTCTGTCTCCCAAATACATACTGTCTACTGTCTGGTCAGCCCAAGACATACTTACTGTGTTTAGTGGTCAGCCCAAGACATACTTACTGGACATATGTACTGTCTGGTGAGCCCAAGACATACTTACTGGACATATGTACTGTCTGGTAAACATACTTACTGGACATATGTACTGTCTGGTGAGCCCAAGACATACTTACTGGACATATTTACGTCTGGTGAAAGACATCTTTGGACATATGTACCTGGTCAGCCAAGACATACTTACTGACATATGTATTTTCCTTCCCTGGACATATGTACTGTCTGGTGAGCCCAAGACATACTTAATGGACATATGACTTTCTGGTCAGACCAAGACATACTTACTGGACATTCTTTACTGTCTGGTAGCCCAGACATACTTACTGGACATATGTACTGTCTGGTTTGACATACTTACTGGACATATGTACTGTCTGGTGCCCAAGACATACTTAATGGACATATGTACTGTCTGGTGCCCAAGACATGTGTGTACTGTCTGGTGAGCCCAGACATACTTACTGGACATATGTACTGTCTGGTCAGCCCAAGACATACTTAATGGACATATGTACTTGGGAGCCCAAGTGTATGTACTGTCTGGTAGTAGTTAAGGACATGTACTGTCTGGTAACATACTTACTGTGTGTACTGTCTGGTCAGCCCAAGACATACTTACTGGACATATGTACTGTCTGGTCAGCCCAAGACATACTTACTGGACATATGTACTGTCTGGTGCCCATACTTACTGAGTACTGTCTGGTGAGCCCAAGTGGCCAAAATCTTAATGGACATATGTACTGTCTGGTCAGCCCAAGACATACTTACTGGACATATCCTGTCTGGTCTATACTTACTGGACATATGTACTGTCTGGTAGCCCAAGACATACTTACTGGACATATGACTCTGGTCAGCCCAAGACATACTTACCATATGTACTGTCTGTTTATCTTATGGACATATGTACTGTCTGGTCAGCCCAAGACATACTTACTGGACATATGTACTGTCTGGTCAGCCCAAGACATACTTAATGGACATATGTACTGTCTGGTCAGCCCAAGACATACTTACTGGACATATGTACTGTCTGGTTGAGCCCAGACATACTTACTGGACATATGTACTGTCTGGTCAGCCCAAGACATACTTACTGGACATATGTACTGTCTGGTCAGCCCAAGACATACTTACTGGACATATGTACTGTCTGGTCAGCCCAAGACATACTTACTGGACATATGTACTGTCTGGTCAGCCCAAGACATACTTACTGGACATATGTACTGTCTGGTCAGCCCAAGACATACTTACTGGACATATGTACTGTCTGGTCAGCCCAAGACATACTTACTGGACATATGTACTGTCTGGTCAGCCCAAGACATACTTACTGGACATATGTACTGTCTGGTCAGCCCAAGACATACTTACTGGACATATGTACTGTCTGGTGAGCCCAGACATACTTACTGGACATATGTACTGTCTGGTCAGCCCAAGACATACTTACTGGACATATGTACTGTCTGGTCAGCCCAAGACATACTTACTGGACATATGTACTGTCTGGTCAGCCCAAGACATACTTACTGGACATATGTACTGTCTGGTGAGCCCAGACATACTTACTGGACATATGTACTGTCTGGTCAGCCCAAGACATACTTACTGGACATATGTACTGTCTGGTCATCCCAAGACATACTTAATGGACATATGTACTGTCTGGTCAGCCCAAGACATACTTACTGGACATATGTACTGTCTGGTGAGCCCAAGACATACTTAATGGACATATGTACTGTCTGGTCAGCCCAAGACATACTTACTGGACATATGTACTGTCTGGTCAGCCCAAGACATACTTACTGGACATATGTACTGTCTGGTCAGCCCAAGACATACTTACTGGACATATGTACTGTCTGGTGAGCCCAGACATGGACTTACTGGACATATGTACTGTCTGGTGAGCCCAAGACATACTTACTGGACATATGTACTGTCTGGTCAGCCCAAGACATACTTACTGGACATA
>NC_088240.1:7123754-7153754 GCF_036934945.1 Oncorhynchus masou masou | reverse complement strand
GGAACAGAGGAGTTTGACCCAAACCTCCCTGGAGTTCCTGCTCTGCGATTCTCCCCAAAAGAGACTACTGCTGGGAAAGAGAGGGAAAGAGACAATGGAGGGAGAAGGAGAGAGGAAAAGGAGAGAAGGGGCGGACCATGAACTCATGTCACTAATGGCAGTTCGTCCCTCTGCCCATGAGACACTTTGTGGAAATATCCACTCTGGGACAATCCCGAATGACACACGGACACCAACCTATCACCCACGCACCCACGTACTCACCCACGTACTCACCCACTGTCAGTCACCGTGAACGGTTCAGACCCTCGTGCTCGTTACGACCCATAATTCCCTCATCGTTCCGACCACACCTTTTCCTTCATTGCATCATCAATCATTACCGTGGTTACTTGAAAAAAGGTTTTGGAGAAGAAGAAAAAAAACACGATTCCTTTTTATAGCTTCATTATTGTTGGTTCATTCCTGGTATTGTTCAACTTGCAGATTATTTTTTATTTTTTTGGTAACGTGGTTTTGTCGCAGCTCATGTCGTGCTGGTGTACGTGACTTTCAAATACACACAGACACATGTGAAAAACACATGCACACGCACACACACACACACACACACACACACATACACACACACGCATGCGCACACGCACACGCACGCGCACACGCATTAAGAGCAGCGTAGGACACACACGCACACGTACACACACACACATACACACTGCAGCCCAGCACTGAGAGAGCAGAGAGTAGGACTTAGAGAGGGCTAGACCATGTGGAGGGGTTTTATTTGTGTTCCGTCGCATCGGGGGACATGCTGCTCTTTCTACTCCCTCTGAGTGGTCAGGGCTCACCAGGTGGCTTCTGGGAAGGGTGGAGGACCTAAATGAATGATAGAGCAGCACTTTTAACCCCCCACTGTCCCTCTACCCAGTCAAGCAGTCAGATCACAGAGAGGGAGAGAGATGCGCTGGCAGAGGGGGTGAAAGAGAGAGATAGAAGCTGTATCCCTTTCAGTATGGTTGTAATAGTAGCAAGGACTGACTTTCCATAGATTGGCCTTTACAACACCGAGATGTGTTGGTGAACCAGAAATACAGGCAATAAGAAATCCCACCATGCCTTGCTGCTGCAGTTTCAGCTACACGGACGAAAGGTAAAGATAAGAGAAGCCCAGGTCTAAGTGGAGTTTAACCCAGCCGCTAGCTGAAACAGAGAGGTCTAAATGGAGTTTAACCCAGCCGCTAGCTGAAACAGAGAGGTCTAAGTGGAGTTTAACCCAGCCGCTAGCTGAAACAGAGAGGTCTAAGTGGAGTTTAACCCAGCCGCTAGCTGAAACAGAGAAACAGGTCTTAACCCAGCCGCTAGCTGAAACAGAGAGGTCTAAGTGGAGTTTAACCCAGCCGCTAGCTGAAACAGAGAGGTCTAAGTGGAGTTTAACCCAGCCGCTAGCTGAAACAGAGAGGTCTAAGTGGAGTTTCTGAAACAGAGAGGTCTAAGTGGAGTTTAACCCAGCCGCTAGCTGAAACAGAGAGGTCTAAGTGGAGTTTAACCCAGCCGCTAGCTGAAACAGCTCTAGGTTCCATAGAGTCTGTTCCCAAGGGCAACAAGAACCGTTGCCATCCTACACAACTTTGAAAAGCACAGGGACATCAAAGCTCATTGTCACTTTTTCTCAAACATCATCTTTAGCATTTCCTTGTTGTTGTTGTTTTTATACTATTATTATTATTATTATTATTTTTTTAGTTAGAAAAATAGATGTACATTTAAAGGAGGACATTTTGAAAACAGAAAGAGTAAGAAATAAACCATCTGGGAAAAACATCATTATTTATTCATCATAGACCCATTAGAGGTGTTGTCAGAAAGACAGTGACGTAGTCTTTAGTCTGGTATAAAAGTACACATTATGCAAGCTAGAGTTTTAATGATCTAATTCACCCACAATGTCCCACAATGTTAATATTTTCATTAATTTCCACCCAGAGACACAGGACTAGAGCCTGGGAAGGGGATAGGGAGGGCAGCCTGGACATATGCCCCAAGGGGAGAGGAGGTTGTTGGACCCAAAATAGTGTAACCACCAGGCAGACCAGCAGTGTATCCCACACTCCTTCACTGTAGCATCTCCCAAAGGACCATGGGAAGATTCTCATGATGACCCTGTGCCCCTCTTTCCCCATGCTACCGTGTGTGTGTGTGTGTGTGTGTGTGTGTGTGTGTGTGTGTGTGTGTGTGTGTGTGTGTGCCTCCTTTTGAGCAAGGCCAGCGAAAGACAGCCATTTTGTTCTCTTTACTCAACACATTTGAAAACATTGACTTAAGAAAATGAGAACATGATTGTGACTTATACCGCTCCCAAATCATGTATCTGTTCACAACCAACATTCTCATTAGTTCATTAAGAACATCAAATTTCACCAAGCCTTGTATGATCTGGGGTTTGTGCCTCTAAGAGGCTACAAAATCTGCAAATATGCAATTTCTATTTATTTTTTTAAGAATTGAGAGAAATCTACTCCTATGGAAAGTGTTCTTAAACCACTGAGAGATGTAACAACAAACAGGACAACAACAAACAGGAGGAAAGTACATCACACGAGCCTGCTGTTAGAGTTTTTGATTTCTAGTATTATTTTAACATTTATTTTTTACTGTAGTTCCAAGGTAAACTGTGAAGAAGAAAAAAAATAAACATTTTGAAAATGAAATGCACCCGGACAGTTATTTAAGAAAAAGTGAGAGAGAGAGAGAGAGAAAAAAACACACACACCAGGAATCACAAAACAAATTTGATGTTTAGTTGCTGTCTAACTGCGACAGAATATGACAATCGTTTTAGTTTCTTCTAATCTGACGTCCTTATCCTAGCTAACGTACAACTGACATTCTTTTAAAACGGCTGGGGTCGATATTTATGTCTCTGTTATGTCGATGAAATGTTGCAGCCATGTTGAGAGAATGTTAGTAAGCTGGCTAGGAGAAGTACTTCAGGCTAACTGTAAAATGCCTTGCTCGTATTGGTCAGCCCTTGGTCACCTGACTCAGTAATTTTGCACCGTTCTTCTGTAGGTAAGAAACTGTAAATACATGAATGTTTGTATTGTTTGTGGATCCTGGGATGTTACAAAAGCCTTATTCACCTTATTAGGAAGGTAAATGGACATGAATAAAGAGCAAATGGGTCACTCTCCTGTAAAACAGAGCATATGTTTGTTGGTAAATAGCTTGTGTATATATTGACAAGATCAATAAAACAATGTTTTTATCAACTCTTAAAGTAAGATGTTTTGTATACAATTAGAATTTTTTTTTTTTTTTTTTTTTGCTATGTATTTTAGCTAGCGCTCGTTGGAAAGCCCTTGTCCTCCTCCCACTCCCTCCCCCTTTTGCACTGTTTCCATGGTAATTTGGTTTGGAAACAATCGAGAGAACAAGTTGCCAAACCAACTGTTGCATATTCCTGTGTACCATAAATATTTATTGAATTCATTTTTGTTGTTGTTCTGTTTTTTTTATATTTTTTTTTATTTGATTCCTGTTCAGTAAGTGACACAGTATTACGATTGCGTTGTTCATTTGTCTCCCTGTCCTGGTTTCGTTAGTCTGTCCTGGTTTCGTTAGTCTGTCCTGGTTTCGTTAGTCTGTCCTGGTTTCGTTAGTCTGTCCTGGTTTCCAGGTGGCTGTATCAGTAACCCCTCCCCTTTGCAGTTTGAGATGACCAGGCCATTGAAATGGTTAAACATTCAAAAACAAAATGAACGAAAGTGACACACATTCCACCAGTCTGTTAAAGAACTGAAAATGTTTTTCAATAAAATGTTTTTCCTATGGACATGCCGTCTGTGTTTTCCTATGGTCTGTCTGTGTTTTCCTACGGTCTGTCTGTGTTTTCCTATTGTCTGTCTGTGTTGTCCTACGGTCTGTCTGTGTTTTCCTATGGTCTGTCTGTGTTGTCCTACGGTCTGTCTGTGTTTTCCTATGGTCTGTCTGTGTTGTCCTATGGTCTGTCTGTGTTGTCCTACGGTCTGTCTGTGTTTTCCTATGGTGTCTGTCTGTGTTTTCCTACGGTCTGTCTGTGTTTTCCTATTGTCTGTCTGTGTTGTCCTACGGTCTGTCTGTGTTTTCCTATGGTCTGTCTGTGTTTTCCTACGGTCTGTCTGTGTTGTCCTACGGTCTGTCTGTGTTGTCCTACGGTCTGTCTGTGTTTTCCTATGGTCTGTCTGTGTTTTCCTACGGTCTGTCTGTGTTTTCCTACGGTCTGTCTGTGTTTTCCTATGGTCTGTCTGTGTTTTCCTACGGTCTGTCTGTGTTGTCCTACGGTCTGTCTGTGTTTTCCTATGCACATGCCGTCTGTCTGTACTGTTGTGAGTCTGTATTTCTGAATTGGATGGATTTTCTGAAACTTGTGGTTTCTGTCTGTGTTTTTATACTATTGGTCTGTTATTTGAGTGCGCTGACAGATAATTTCACTTTAACCTTAAAAAGCCTTAAAGCAGGTCAGAATATCTTAAAACAAGACAAAATGAATCTTGATGCACTTTCTGAGTGAGCGGAATCAGCTCAAAACAGGTCATTTTCAGTTCATGATCTCAGTGCAATACAACAACAAAAAAATACAACAATTTTTCATTTTTCATTTTATGTTTGTTAGTCTCTAGGAAATGTAATCACATGTTTCTCTGTTGTGTGTGTCTGTGTGCTGTTTCTCTGTGGTGTGTGTCTGTGTGCTGTTTCTCTGTTGTGTGTGTCTGTGTGCTGTTTCTCTGGTGGTCTGTCTGTGTTTTCCTGTTGTGTCTGTCTGTGTTGTTTCTCTGCTGTGTGTGTCTGTGTGCTTTTCTCTGTTGTGTGTCTGTGTTTTTCTCTGCTGTGTCTGTCTGTGTGCTGTTTCTCTGTTGGTCTGTCTGTGCTTTTCTCTGTTGTGTGTGTCTGTGTTTTTTCTCTGTTGTCTGTGTCTGTGTTTTCTCTGTTGTGTCTGTGTGTGTGCTTTTCTCTGTTGTGTGTCTGTGTTGTTTCTCTGTTGTGTGTGTCTGCGTGCTGTTTCTCTGTTGTGTGTGTCTGTGTGCTGTTTCTCTGTTGTGTGTGTCTGCGTGCTGTTTCTCTGTTGTGTGTGTCTGTGTGCTGTTTCTCTGTTGTGTGTGTCTGTGTGCTGTTTCTCTGTTGTGTGTGTCTGCGTGCTGTTTCTCTGTTGTGTGTGTCTGTGTGCTGTTTCTCTGTTGTGTCTGTGTGCTGTTTCTCTGTTGTGTGTGTTTGTGTGCTGTTTCTCTGTTGTGTGTGTTTGTGTGCTGTTTCTCTGTTGTGTGTGTCTGTGTGCTGTTTCTCTGTTGTGTGTGTCTGCGTGCTGTTTCTCTATTGTGTGTGTGTGTGTGCTGTTTCTCTGTTGTGTGTGTGTGTGTGTGCTGTTTCTCTGTTGTGTTTCTGAAACTTGTGGTTTCTCTGTTGTGTGTGTGTGTAACGTGCTGTTTCTCTGTTGTGTGTGTCTGAGTGCTGTTTCTCTGTTGTGTGTGTCTGTGTGCTGTTTCTCTGTTGTGTGTGTCTGCGTGCTGTTTCTCTGTTGTGTGTGTCTGCGTGCTGTTTCTCTGTTGTGTGTGTCTGCGTGCTGTTTCTCTGTTGTGTGTGTCTGTGTGCTGTTTCTCTATTTGTGTCTGTGCTGTTTCTCTGTGTGTGTTTTCTGTTTCTTTGTTGTATGTGTCTGGTCAGTTTCTCTGTTGTGTGTCTTGTGCTGTTTCTCTGTTGTGTGTGTCAGCTGCTGTTTCAGGTTGTGTTTTTCTCTGTTGTTGTGTCTGCGTGCTGTTTCTCTGTTGTGTGTGTCTGCGTGCTGTTTCTCTGTTGTGTGTTTTGTGCTGTTTCTTTGTTTGTTAGTCTGCTGTTTCTCTGTTGTGTAATCTGTGTGCTGTTTCTCTGTTGTGTGTGTCTGTGTGCTGTTTCTTTGTGGTGTGTGTCTGCGTGCTGTTTATCTGTTGTGTGTGTGTGTGTGCTGTTTCTCTGTTGTGTGTGTCTGCGTGCTGTTTCTCTGTTGTGTGTATGTGTGCTGTTTCTTTCTTTCATTGTCTGAGTGTGTTTAAGAATGTAGTTCAGTATATCAGTAGTATCTGTATATCAGTAGCCAGTATTATCTGTATACTATATATCAGTAGCCAGTAGTATCTGTATATCAGTAGCCAGTAGTATCTGTTTATCAGTAGCTAGTAGTATCTGTATACTATATATCAGTAGCCAGTAGTATCTGTATATCAGTAGCCAGTATTATCTGTATACTATATATCAGTAGCCAGTAGTATCTGTTTATCAGTAGCCAGTAGTGTCTGTATACTATATATCAGTAGCATCTGTGTACTCTATATCAGTAGCCAGCAGTATCTGTATACTATATATCAGTAGCATCTGTGTACTCTATATCAGTAGCCAGCAGTATCTGTATACTGTATATCAGTAGCCAGCAGTATCTGTATACTATATATCAGTAGCCAGTAGTATCTGTTTATCAGTAGCCAGTAGTATCTGTATATCAGTAGCCAGTATTATCTGTATACTATATATCAGTAGCCAGTAGTATCTGTATATCAGTAGCCAGTAGTGTCTGTATACTATATATCAGTAGCCAGTAGTATCTGTATATCAGTAGCCAGTAGTATCTGTTTATCAGTAGCCAGTAGTATCTGTTTATCAGTAGCCAGGCTGTGTATAGGTGTGGTCCTCTGCTCGGCTCTCTGTACAGGGTGGTCCATTGAGCTGTGGTCCGGGGTAATGATGTCATGGCGGGCTGTGATTAAGAGGGCCTCTCGGCTCTCGACGGGGGACACCGGCTCTCTGGAACTAACCCAACAACCTAGTGCAGAGCAAGCCAGACCAGAGCAGCCTGTGTCCTGTCTGGATCAAGTCTACACTAGGGGATATAGCATTTTATAACAGTCAGTGTCCTTGCCTGGATCAAGTCTACACTAGGTGAAAGATTAGTGGAATCTGTGTTTATTTTATTTGTCTATTTCACCTTTATTTAACCAGGTAGGCCAGTTGAGAACAAGTTCTCATTTACAACTGTGACCTGGCCAAGATAAAGCAAAGCAGTGCGACACAAACAACAACACAGAGTTGCACTTGGAATAAACAAGTCAATAACACAATAGAAAAAAGAAAGTCTATATACAGTGTGTGCAAATGGCATGAGGAGGTAAGGCAATGAATAGGCCATAGTAGCAAAGTAATTACCATTTAGCAGATTAACACTGGAGTGATAGATGAGCAGATGATGATGTGCAAGTAGTGATACTGGTGTGCAAAAGAGAAGAAAAGTAAATAAAAACAATATCTTATTTTTACCTTTATTTAACTAGGCAAGTCAGTTAAGAACAGTGGGTTAACTGCCTGTTCAGGGGCAGAATGACAGATTTGTACCTTGTCAGCTCGGGGATATGAACTTGCAACCTTTCGGTTACTAGCCCAACGCTCTAACCACTAGGCAACCCTGGGGATGAGGTAGTTAGATTGGATGGACTATTTACAGATTGACTATGTACAGCTGCAGCGATCGGTCAGCCGCTCAGATAGACGATGTTTAAAGTTAGTGAGGGAAATGTAAGTGGGTAGCTGGACAGGTAGGATGACTGACAGTGAAGGTGAACACATGTCAGAGGAATGGATGAGACTGAGGCAGGAATTCCTTGAACCATAAAGTGGTATATTTACTGAGTAGTTTGTCTGTGTTGCATCACAAAGGAATCAGATTTTTTTTTTTACCTTTATTTAACTAGGCAAGTCAGTTAAGAACAAATTCTTATTTTCAATGGAGGAACAGTGGGTTAACTGCCTGTTCAGGGGCAGAACGACAGATGTCAGCTCGGGGGTGTGAACTTGCAACCTCCCGGTTACTAGTCCAACGCTCTTAACCACTAGGCTACCCTGCCGCCCCAATAAGAATAAGATGAATAAGATGTATCCAATCAAATTCATACATCACAAAGATCCAATCATAACAGTCATTCATTATTAATATAATTAGGCAATTCAGCAATTCAGTTCAATAAGAAGTCAATAGGAATCATGCTTGAGTCATTTAGGCTCGTAACTATTCATCGTAATCACGAGAAGAATAATACAAATCAGTGATCGGTTATTCAATCAATAATCCCCATCAGTTTGATATCAGAATTGATCATATCAGCAAACATATACGTTTCATATTACACCTATTCACGTTTGTCTTCATATGTACTTGTAAATCCATTACATATTAACCATATATCGATGGCATAATTGGCCTGTGATGATCTGTAGGGCCGTGATCATTGACCGTTCACATTACACAATAGATTTGAAACGTGCGCTCCAAGCCGCGCTCCGCGGTAATAACTATAAACAATAACAGATGTCCCACTCTCCCGATCGCAACAGATAGTTCAGATGAAAAGGTAACAGTTTCGGTGGAATTACATGGATTCATGGACGCACATAACGTCTGGAATAGACGGAGTTGAGGAAGAGAAAGCAGGGAGATCGGGCGGTGGCGATTTCCTCCTTTTAATGAGTTGAGATCTGTCAGACATTTCCACCTGACCTAATTAAAGCGCCCCTGGTCCAGCTGAGCAAGTGGCCATGAATTAAAGGATTCTTCCACCAACTCCATGGGCCTTTTCTACACTAGGGGCTGTAGCATTTTAAACTAGATGTTGTCCTGCCTGGATGAAGTCTGCACGAGGGGCTGTCGCATTTTAGACCAGCCAACCCTTAGACCTAGCCCCTAGATAGACCTAGCCCCTAGATAGACCTAGCCCATAGATAGACCTAGCCCATAGATAGACCTAGCCCATAGGTTCCTCGGCTGTCCCCATAAAATATCCCTTTTTGGAATCTCCTATGGGGATTGAATCCAAAAGAGTTCTACCTGGAATCAAAAAGGGTTCTAGCTGGAATCAAAAAGAGTTCTATCTGGAATCAAAAAGGGTTCTACCTGGAATCAAAAAGGGTTCTAGCTGGAATCAAAAAGAGTTCTAGCTGGAATCAAAAAGAGTTCTACCTGGAATCAAAAAGAGTTCTACCTGGAATCAAAAAGGGTTCTAGCTGGAATCAAAAAGAGTTCTAGCTGGAATCAAAAAGAGTTCTACCTGGAATCAAAAAGAGTTCTACCTGGAATCAAAAAGGGTTCTAGCTGGAATCAAAAAGAGTTCTACCTGGAATCAAAAAGGGTTCTACCTGGAATCAAAAAGAGTTCTACCTGGAATCAAAAAGAGTTCTACCTGGAATCAAAAAGGGTTCTAGCTGGAATCAAAAAGGGTTCTAGCTGGAATCAAAAAGAGTTCTACCTGGAATCAAAAAGGGTTCTAGCTGGAATCAAAAAGGGTTCTAGCTGGAATCAAAAAGAGTTCTACCTGGAATCAAAAAGGGTTCTAGCTGGAATCAAAAAGAGTTCTACCTGGAATCAAAAAGGGTTCTAGCTGGAATCAAAAAGGGTTCTAGCTGGAATCCAAAAGGGTTCTAGCTGGAATCAAAAAGAGTTCTACCTGGAATCAAAAAGGGTTCTACCTGGAATCAAAAAGGGTTCTAGCTGGAATCAAAAAGAGTTCTACCTGGAATCAAAAAGAGTTCTACCTGGAATAAAAAATAGTTCAAGCATTTGTGTAAGTTATTCATATTCAGCACATAGAAGAACCTGTCCCCTTTGTTAACCGCTCAACATAGAAGTACCTGTCCCTTCGTTAACCTGCTCAACATAGAAGTACCTGTCCCCTTTGTTAACAGTTCAACATAGAAGTACCTGTCCCTTTTGTTAACCTCTCAACATAGAAGTACCTGTCCATTTGTTAACCCGCTCAACATAGAAGTACCTGTCCCCTTCGTTAACCACTCAACATAGAAGTACCTGTCCCCTTTGTTAACCTCTCAACATAGATGTACCTGTCCCCTCTGTTAACAGCTCAACATAGAAGTACCTGTCCCCTTTGTTTTATACCTTTCAACATAGAAGTATTCTGTCCTCACTTTCAAATAAACCTCCATCAACATAGAAGTACCTGTCCCTTTTCAGTTAACCGCTCAACATAGAAGTACCTGTCCCTTCACTGTATGTTTTAATAAGGTTTGAATCACACCTCATGTAGCCTGTCCCCTTTGTTAACAGCTCAACATAGAAGTACCTGTCCCCTTTGTTAACCTCTCAACATAGAAGTACCTGTCCCCCTTTGTTAATAAGGTTAGCTCAACATAGAAGTACCTGTCCCTTTGTTTTAACCGGTTAACATCAGAAGCACTGTCCCATAGTCCTATATGTTTTGATAAGGTTAGCTCACATCTCATGTACCTGTCCCATTCCTATATGTTAACCCGCTCACACATAGAAGTAGCCTGTCCCCTTTGTTTTAACAGCTCAACATCAGAAGTACCTGTCCCCTTCCTTAACCTCTCAACATAGATCAGTACCTGTCCCCCATAGTCCTATATGTTTTGATAAGGTTAGCTCAACATCTCATGAAGCCTACCTGTCCCCTTTGTTAACCTCATGTACATAGAAGTCCTGTCCCTTTTGTTAACCACTCAACTTGCCTGGCCCATGTCCTATATGTTTTAACCTCTCAACATAGAAGTACCTGTCCCTTTGTTAACCGCTCAACATAGAAGTACCTGTCCCCTCCGTTAACCTCTCAACATAGAAGTACCTGTCCCCTCTGTTAACAGCTCAACATAGAAGTACCTGTCCCCTTTGTTAACCTCTCAACATAGAAGTACCTGTCCCCTTTGTTAACCTCTCAACATAGAAGTACCTGTCCCTTTTGTTAACAGCTCAACATAGAAGTACCTGTCCCCTTCGTTAACCTCTCAACATAGAAGTACCTGTCCCTTCATTAACCTCTCAACATAGAAGTACCTGTCCCCTTTGTTAACAGCTCAACATAGAACTACCTGTCCCCTTCGTTAACCTCTCAACATAGAAGTACCTGTCCCCTTCGTTAACCTCTCAACATAGAAGTGCCTGTCCCCTTCGTTAACCTCTCAACATAGAAGTACCTGTCCCCTTCGTTAACCTCTCAACATAGAAGTACCTGTCCCCTTCGTTAACCTCTCAACATAGAAGTACCTGTCCCCTTCGTTAACCTCTCAACATAGAAGTACCTGTCCCCTTCGTTAACCACTCAACATAGAAGTACCTGTCCCCTTCGTTAACCTCTCAACATAGAAGTACCTGTCCCCTTCGTTAACCACTCAACATAGAAGTACCTGTCCCCTTCGTTAACCACTCAACATAGAAGTACCTGTCCCCTTCGTTAACCTCTCAACATAGAAGTACCTGTCCCCTTCGTTAACCACTCAACATAGAAGTACCTGTCCCCTTCGTTAACCTCTCAACATAGAAGTACCTGTCCCTTTGTTAACCGCTCAACATAGAAGTACCTGTCCCCTCCGTTAACCTCTCAACATAGAAGTACCTGTCCCTTTCGTTAACAGCTCAACATAGAAGTACCTGTCCCCTTCGTTAACCTCTCAACATAGAAGTACCTGTCCCCTTCATTAACCTTTCAACATAGAAGTACCTGTCCCCTTCGTTAACCTCTCAACATAGAACTACCTGTCCCCTTTGTTAACCTCTCAACATAGAAACACCTGTCCCCTTCGTTAACCTCTCAACATAGAAGTACCTGTCCCCTTCGTTAACCTCTCAACATAGAACTACCTGTCCCCTTCGTTAACCTCTCAACATAGAACTACCTGTCCCCTTCGTTAACCACTCAACATAGAACTACCTGTCCCCTTCGTTAACCACTCAACGTAGAAGTACCTGTCCCCTTCGTTAACCTCTCAACATAGAAGTACCTGTCCCCTTCGTTAACCACTCAACATAGAAGTACCTGTCCCCTTCGTTAACCTCTCAACATAGAAGTACCTGTCCCCTTCGTTAACCTCTCAACATAGAACTACCTGTCCCCTTCGTTAACTGCTCAACATAGAAGTACCTGTCCCCTTCGTTAACTGCTCAACATAGAACTACCTGTCCCCTTCGTTAACCTCTCAACATAGAAGTACCTGTCCCCTTCGTTAACCTCTCAACATAGAACTACCTGTCCCCTTCATTAACCTCTCAACATAGAAGTACCTGTCCCCTTCGTTAACCTCTCAACATAGAAGTACCTGTCCCCTTCGTTAACCTCTCAACATAGAAGTACCTGTCCCCTTCGTTAACCACTCAACATAGAAGTACCTGTCCCCTTCGTTAACCTCTCAACATAGAACTACCTGTCCCCTTCGTTAACCACTCAACATAGAACTACCTGTCCCCTTCGTTAACCTCTCAACATAGAACTACCTGTCCCCTTCGTTAACCACTCAACATAGAACTACCTGTCCCCTTCGTTAGCCACTCAACATAGAAGTACCTGTCCCCTTCGTTAACCTCTCAACATAGAAGTACCTGTCCCCTCAACATAGAAGTACCTGTCCCCTAACCACTCAACATAGAAGTACCTGTCCCCTTCGTTAACCTCTCAACCTCTCAACATAGAAGTACCTGTCCCCTTCGTTAACCTCTCAACATAGAAGTACCTGTCCCCTTCGTTAACCTCTCAACATAGAAGTACCTGTCCCCTTCATTAACCTCTCAACATAGAACTACCTGTCCCCTTCGTTAACCTCTCAACATAGAAGTACCTGTCCCCTTCGTTAACCTCTCAACATAGAAGTACCTGTCCCCTTCGTTAACCTCTCAACATAGAAGTACCTGTCCCCTTCGTTAACCTCTCAACATAGAACTACCTGTCCCCTTCGTTAACCTCTCAACATAGAAGTACCTGTCCCCTTCGTTAACCTCTCAACATAGAAGTACCTGTCCCCTTCGTTAACCTCTCAACATAGAACTACCTGTCCCCTTCGTTAACCTCTCAACATAGAAGTACCTGTCCCCTTCGTTAACCTCTCAACATAGAAGTACCTGTCCCCTTCGTTAACCTCTCAACATAGAACTACCTGTCCCCTTCGTTAACCTCTCAACATAGAAGTACCTGTCCCCTTCGTTAACCTCTCAATATAGAAGAGCCGCATGAGCGCAGTACCCCAAACCGTTTGGTGAAAATATACTTTCTATTTTATTCAGCTATGGTTCAATTGTATCCGTCAAAATATAAAATAATATAAAATAATGCTACGGAATTCTAAGCAAATCTTGTCTGCTAAATGAACTAGTGTAGCCCACAGCCATTTGGCATAGCCACATCAGGACCTAACAAGGACACCTCAGAGTATGTTATTCTGTTCTTCTGAAATAGACCACATTTTCTTCATATCATGTTTCTTTAGACCTGTCTAAAATAAATAATGGATTTATTGTGAAGGTGTAGGCTATATTACATGGATTTATTAGACTTTATAAAATGTAGATGTTCATAAGGTCTGCATCTGATTTATCTGTGAAGGTGTAGATACTAAATGGGTTAATGTTAATTACGGTCATGGGTCCTCAGATTTCAGCCCTGAAGGTGTGTCTTTCACAGTGGATTTATTCTCCCAATGGTGTAGCGTAAACTATATTAATGGATTTATTACACACACACACACACGCACGACTATATTACACACATTTATTGTGAAGGTGTAGACTATATTACATGGATTTATTGTGATGGTGTAGACTATATTACATGGATGTATTGTGAAGGTGTATTATTACATGGATTTATTGTGAAGGTGTAGTCTATATTACATGGATTTATTGTGAAGGTGTAGTCTATATTACATGGATTTATTACACAGGTGTACACATTATTACACACACACATTTATTGTGACACACACATTACATGGATGTATTGTGAAGGTGTAGTCACATATTACATGGATTTATTGTGAAGGTGTAGGCTATATTACATGGATTTATTACACAAGGTGTAGTCTATATTACATGGATGTATTGTGAAGGTGTAGTCTATATTACATGGATGTATTGTGAAGGTGTAGTCTATATTACATGGATTTATTAGACTTTATAAAATGTAGATGTTATTAAGGTCTGCATCTAATATTTGTAGGCTCTGTGTGGAACACACACACACATACTAAATGGGTTAATGTTAATTACGGTCATGGGTCCTCAGATCCTCAGCCCTACACATTGTTGATACACACACACACACTAATATTATTACACACATATACACTGAGTGGACAAAACACTCAAAACACTCTGCTAAACAGTCGAATCCATGTAAAAGCTATGATCCCTTATTGATGTCACCTGTTAAATACACACAAAAAAATCAGTGCAGAAGAAGGGAAAGAGACAGGTTTAACGAAGGATTTTTAAGCCTTGAAACAATTGAGACATGGATTGTGTTTGTGTGCCGCTCACGAATTGCAACGCTGCTGGGTTTGTCACACTCAACAGATTCCCGTGTGTATCAACAATGGTCTACTACCCAAATTGACATCCAGCCAACGTGACACAAATGTTGGAAGCATTAGATTCAACACCTTGTAAAGTCCAAATCCTCTGGATGGTCGACCATTCTTGAAAAACGGCAAAAGGGGTTGCAATTCAATATTAGCAAGGTGTTCCTAATGTTTTGTAGACTCAGTGCATAATACATATGCTTCTAACTAATATCTAAATGACTGAAAAAAAATAAACAATTATTGTGTTTTTGGATAAACGCAAAAGGAGATCTGATACGTTTTGTTCTATGAGATCATGTTCATCAGCTAACATCACTGTTTGTGAATTTTGAAGCATATATGTAATCAAAACAAACACATAAAAAGCCTCATAATTCATAAAGGTTTTAATAACCAACTGATATTATCTCATAGAACAAAATGTATAATATCTCCTAAGCCTGTGTTAACCTCAGACCTTATTTTCAACGTTTATCCCAAAACCTCATTATTTTCCCATTCAGTTTCCCCAAAGGAATGGCCAACGAACCAGAAGTAACTAATTTCCTTTTCTTAGTACTACAAGATGGGGAGCTCTATTCTAATGACTCAACAGCAGCCTAACACACACATTGCAAATGAAAATGCATTTAGGCCTACTGGTTACTTGTAAATTAAGTCCATTCATCTGGTGAACCACCTCGCTGACAATGTTGTAGAAGTCACAGCAGGAATCCAACGTCCAACATATGAATCTGCAGGGGACACAGCAGGGAGACACATCCACAAGGCCTCTATTCTGTAGGGACACAGCAGGGAGACACATCCACAAGGCCTCTACTCTGTAGGGACACAGCAGGGAGACACATCCACAAGGTCTCTATTCTGTAGGGACACAGCAGGGAGACACATCCACAAGGTCTCTATTCTGTAGGGACACAGCAGGGAGACACATCCACAAGGTCTCTATTCTGTAGGGACACAGCAGGGAGACACATCCACAAGGTCTCTATTCTGTAGGGACACAGCAGGGAGACACATCCACAAGGTCTCTATTCTGTAGGAACACAGCAGGGAGACACATTCACAAGGTCTCTATTCTGTAGGAACACAGCAGGGAGACACATCCACAAGGTCTCTATTCTGTAGGAACACAGCAGGGAGACATATCCACAAGGTCTCTATTCTGTAGGAACACATATCCACAAGCAGGGGACACAGACACATCCACAAGGTCTCTATTCTGTAGGAACACAGCAGGGAGACACATCCACAAGGTCTCTATTCTGTAGGGACACAGCAGGGAGACATATCCACAAGGTCTCTATTCTTTGGTTCCTTTTCACACTGACCAAAAAGTAATTCCCAGTCCAAGATGTTTAAAAGTCTTGCCAAAAAAGTTTTAATTGGTAATAATTTTTCAGACAAGTGGACAGCCCAGTACTCACTCTCTTCGTGTGTCCAACAGACAGCAGTGAGGTAAGTGGTGGTTTCCTGGCCTGGCACGTCTCGTATGCTTCCTCTGTTGGGTCTTAACTGTCATTATAGTTGACGTTCCATTCTTCCAACAATCCAGAAGATCGTTACATTATTATCAAAGTTTTAAAAAAAATATTTGAGGTGCAATAGTGTTGATTTGTCAGGTTGTTTTTGCTCGCTAGCTTTATTCAGTTCAAGGGATGCGAGCACCACATTACGTAGACATGCGCCAACGTCTACAGTTTACCCCAGGTAATACCCACAAAACATGTTTAGGCACGACGCATTCACACAATATGTGCAAAGCTGTCATCAAGGAAAAGGGTGGCTATTTGAAGAATCTCAAATATATATATATATATATTTTTGATTTGTTTATTAACACTTTTTTGGTTACTTAAATGACTCCATATGTGTTATTTCGTAGTTTTGATGTCTTCACTATTATTCTACAATGTAGAAAATAGTGACAATAAAAGCCCTTGAATGAGCAGGTGTTCTAAAGCTTTTGTCTGGTACTGTACATACAGGTGTATTATTTATTTGGCTTTCCATAATACCTTTTCTAATTCCATTATCACAAGGTAGGTGTTTACTGCTGTGCATTAGCCGTGATCTCTGTCTGTCACCCTCTCACAATATATAATATGTTTGTGGGCATTTAAAGAGTTAAAAATAAAATTGAACAATATTTTAATTCAACGAGGCTTCCCTTAAATGTTGATCCCAAAAATGTCACGGAGGAGGATGACTTTTGAGGAAAAAAAATGAAGAAAACAAAACAAAACAAAATGAGAAAACAAATCAAATCTCAGAGCCTCCAACCATCCCTCTGTCCCAGTGGTTCCTCATCATCATCTCAGCATCATCTACGTGTATGTGTGCCTGTATTTGAGTCCTGTTAACATGGCTAGTCCCTCGTACAGTATACCCAGTCCAGGACACAGACCAGACACCTTACATGTCAGTGTTCATTACTTCTGTACTGTAGCACAGGAAAAACACCCAGGGCACATTCTTCCACCGAAGATGGCATTCCTCGATGATTCATAGTCATTGGATTGGTGTAAACCGTGTGACACATTACCACCGATCGGCACACAGTTTCTCTTCCCTGTAAGAATGATTCACCTGTGACAAAGTCAACCAAGTTTTCATGCTAATATGAAGAAATTGTTTGTTTGGTATTAGCCCTGAGGCTAGTCAATAGACAACGCCAAAACTAGGCTTACAGTGTCCCAGGACAGAACTTGTTGAATGATTCACAGTGGGGACATCCACACTAAGCCCTGTGTGGTGGTGATCTGCTCTGTTACCATGACGCTGAGCTAGGCGTGTCGCGGTAGCCGACACCTGCTCAGCCCTGAAACTAAACCCAGTGAAACTAGTAACCTACTGGCGGTCGGTTCCCTCTCTTCCCTGTCTAAATCTCCCTCAGCCAGTTCATCTGCTGATTGTACACAGGTACGGTATGTTACCTCCCTTTATTGTGTCAACATACTGACAGATCTGTTTTTAATGGGTGTGTTTAGTGGGTGTGTTTAGTGGTTGTGTTTAGTGGGTGTGTTTAGTGGTTGTGTTTAGTGGGTGTGTTTAGTGGTTGTGCTTAGTGGTTGTGTTTAGTGGGTGTGTTTAGTAGGGTTAAGTGGGTGTGTTTAGTGGGTGTGTTTAGTGGGTGTGTTTAGTGGTTGTGTTTAGTGGGTGTGTTTAGTGGGTTTAGTGGGTGTGTTTAGTGGGTGTGTTTAGTGGGTGTGTTTAGTGGTTGTGTTTAGTAGGTGTGTTTAGTGGGTGTGTTTAGTGGGTGTGTTTAGTGGGTGTGTTTAGTGGTTGTGTTTAGTGGGTGTGTTTAGTGGTGTTTAGTGGTGTGTGTTTAGTGAATGTATTTGCTTAGTTTGTGTCTTAGTGGGTGTGTTTAGTAGGTGTGTTTAGTGGATGTGTTTAGTGGAGTTTAGTGGTTGTGTTTAATGGGTGTGTTTAGTGGGTGTGTTTAGTGGTGTGTGTTTAGTGGTTGCTTTTAGTGGGTGTGTTTAGTCGTTGCTTTTAGTGGGTGTATTTAGTGAATGTGCTTAGTGGTTGTGCTTAGTGGTTGTGTTTAGTGGGTGTGTTTAGTGGGTGTGTTTAGTGGGTGTGTTTAGTGGGTGTATTTAGTGGGTGTGTTTAGTGGGTGTGTTTAGTGGGTGTGTTTAGTGAATGTATTTAGTGGTTGTGTCTAGTGGGTGTGCTTAGTGGTGTTTTGTTGGTGTGTTTAGTAGGTGTGGTTAGTGGGTGTGTTTAGTGGGTGTGCTTAGTGGGTGTGCTTAGTGGTGTTTAGTGGTTGTGCTTAGTGGGTGTGTTTAGTGGGTGTGTTTAGTGGGTGTGTTTAGTAGGTGTGTTTAGCGGTTGTGTTTAGTGGGTGTGCTTAGTGGTGTTTAGTGGGTGTGTTTAGTAGGTGTGTTTAGTGGATGTGTTTAGCGGGTGTGTTTAGTAGGTGTGTTTAGTGGGTGTGTTTAGTGGGTGTGTTTAGTAGGTGTGTTTAGTGGTTGTGTTTAGTGGGTGTGCTTAGTGGTGTTTTGTGGGTGGGTTTAGTAGGTGTGTTTAGTGAATGTGTTTAGTGGGTGTGTTTAGTAGGTGTGTTTAGTGGATGTGTTTAGTGGAGTTTAGTGGTGTGTTTAGTGGGTGTGTTTAGTGAATGTGTTTAGTGGTGTTTAGTGAATGTGTTTAGTGGGTTTGTTTAGTGCTGTTTAGTGGATGTGTTTAGTGGTTGTGTTTAGTGGTTGTGTTTAGTGGGTGTGTTTAGTGGGTGTGTTTAGTGGATGTGTTTAGTGGAGTTTAGTGGTGTGTTTAGTGGGTGTGTTTAGTGAATGTGTTTAGTGGTGTTTAGTGAATGTGTTTAGTGGGTTTGTTTAGTGCTGTTTAGTGGATGTGTTTAGTGGTTGTGTTTAGTGGTTGTGTTTAGTGGGTGTGTTTAGTGGGTGTGTTTCGTGGGTGTGTTTAGTGGTTGTGTTTAGTGGGTGTGTTTAGTGAATGTGCTTAGTGGTTGTGCTTAGTGGTTGTTTTTAGTGGGTGTGTTTAGTGGGTGTGTTTAGTGGGTGTGGTTAGTGGGTGTGTTTAGTGGGTGTGCTTAGTGGGTGTGCTTAGTGGTGTTTAGTGGTTGTGCTTAGTGGGTGTGTTTAGTGGGTGTGTTTAGTGGGTGTGTTTAGTAGGTGTGTTTAGCGGTTGTGTTTAGTGGGTGTGCTTAGTGGTGTTTAGTGGGTGTGTTTAGTAGGTGTGTTTAGTGGATGTGTTTAGCGGGTGTGTTTAGTAGGTGTATTTAGTGGGTGTGTTTAGTGGGTGTGTTTAGTAGGTGTGTTTAGTGGTTGTGTTTAGTGGGTGTGCTTAGTGGTGTTTTGTGGGTGGGTTTACTAGGTGTGTTTAGTGAATGTGTTTAGTGGGTGTGTTTAGTAGGTGTGTTTAGTGGATGTGTTTAGTGGTGTGTTTAGTGGTTGTGCTTAGGAGTTTAGTGGTGTGTTTAGTGGGTGTGTTTAGTGAATGTGTTTTAGTGGTGTTTAGTGAATGTGTTTAGTGGGTTTGTTTAGTGCTGTTTAGTGGATGTGTTTAGTGGTTGTGTTTAGTGGTTGTGTTTAGTGGGTGTGTTTAGTGGGTGTGTTTAGTGGATGTGTTTAGTGGAGTTTAGTGGTGTGTTTTTAGTGGGTGTTTAGTTTAGTGAATGTGTTTAGTGGATGTGTTAGTGAATGAATGTGTTTAGTGGGTTTGTTTAGTGCTGTTTAGTGGATGTGTTTAGTGGTTGTGTTTAGTGGTTGTGTTTAGTGGGTGTGTTTAGTGGGTGTGTTTAGTGGGTGTGTTTAGTGAATGTGTTTAGTAGTGTTTAGTGAATGTGTTTAGTGGGTGTGTTTATTGGTGTTTAGTGGGTGTGTTTAGTGGTTGTGTTTAGTGGTTGTGTTTAGTGGGTGTGTTTAGTAGGTGTGTTTAGTGGGTGTGTTGAGTGGGTGTGTTTAGTGGGTGTGTTTAGTGTGTGTGTTTAGTGGTTGTGTTTAGTGGATGCTACAAAGAGTGATAGAAAAACAGACTTTTCAGATGTTCTTGTTCCTCACTCTTCTCCTCCCATCTTTCTCTTCTCTTTTTTCACCCTTCTTCTTTCTCTTTCTCTTTCTGTCTCTCTTTCAACAGCGTTATTTAGCTTCCCCTTTCCCCTGTTATTCTGAATCACGTTTCCTTTAGAAAAAAGTCCCATTTCCTCCTCTCCTATTGGTCAGCTGTTTATCACGTGACTTCAGTCTCACAGCCGGTGATATCATGGGACTCCTTTTCAAATCAAATCAAATTAAATAGTATTTGTCACGTGCGCTGAATACAACAGGTGTAGAGCTTACAGTGAAATGCTTACTTACGAGCCCGTAACAAACAATGCTGTTTTATGAAAAAATAAGTGTTTAAGTAAAAAATTATATAAGAAAAAAATAGAAAATAATAGTAACAAATAATTAAACAGCAGAGGTAAAATAACAATAGTGAGACTTTATACAGGGTATTACAGTACAGAGTCAATGTGGAGGCTAAATACAGAGTATTACACTACAGAGTCAATGTGGAGGCTAAATACAGGGTATTACAGTACAGAGTCAATGTGGAGGCTAAATACAGGGTAGGTATTACAATGTCAATGTGCGGGTGCACCGGTTAGTCAAGGTAATTGAGGTAATATGTATATGTAGCTAAAGTTAAAGTGACTATGCATAGATAATAAACAGAGAGTAAAATAAACAGAGAGTAGCAGCAGCGTAAAAGAGGGGTCTGGGTTGCCCTTTGATTAGCTGTTCAGGAGTCTTATGGCTTGTGGGTAGAAGCTGTTATGAAGCCTCTTGGACCTCGACTTGGCGCTCCAGTACCGCTTGCCGTGAGTAGCAGAGAGAACACTCTCTGACTTGGGTGGCTGGAGTTTTTGACCATTTTAAGGGCCTTCCTCTGATATCGCCTGGTATAGAGGTCCTGGATCACGTTTCATTTAGAAAAAAGTCCCATTTCCTCCTCTCCTATTGGTCAGCTGTTTATCACGTGACTTCAGTCTCACAGCCGGTGATATCATGGTATAGAGGTCCTGGATGGCAGGCACCTTGGCCACAGTACTGGGCCATACGCACTACTCTTTGTAGTGCCTTGGGTCGGAGGCCGAGCAGTTGTCATACCAGGCACGGATGCAACCAGTCAGGATATTCTCGATGGTGCAGCTGTAGAACGTTTTGAGGATCTGAGGACCCATGCCAAATCTTTCCGGTCTCCTGAAAATAGGGAAATAGGCTTCGTTGTGCCCTCTTTCTGACTGTCTTGGTGGGCTTGGACCATGTTAGTTTGTTGTTGATGTGGACACCAAGGAACTTGAAGCTCTCAACCTGCTCCACTACAGCCCCGTCGATGAGAATGGGGGCGTGATCTGTCCTCCTTTTCCTGTCATCCACAGTCATCTCCTTTGTCTTGATCACATTGAGGGAGAGGTTGTTGTCCTGGCACCACATGACCAGGTATCTGACCTCCTCCCTATAGGCTGTCTAATCATTATCGGAGATCAGGCCTACCACTGATGTGTCATTGGCAAACTTGGTGATGATGTTGGAGTTGTGCCTGGCCGTGCAGTCATGAGTGAACAGGGAGTACAGGAGGGGACTGAGCACGCATCCCTGAGGGGCCCCCGTGTTGAGGATTAGGGTGGCGGATGTGTTGTTACCTATCCTTACCACCTGGGGGCGGCCCGTCAGGAAGTCCAGGAACCAGTTGCAGAGGGAGGTGTTTAGTCCAAAGGGTCCTTTGAGGGCACCATGGTGTTAAACGCTGAGCTGTAGTCAATGAACAGCATTCTCACATACCTTCTCTTTGTTAATTTTCCCGTCTTGTAACTGCCTGCTCCTCTGTTTGTTCCCTGTGTCTGCATTAATGTCGTTGTGTGTTCATGTCCAGACACTGTCCTGTTCCCATGTTCAATCCCTGTACCTGCTTCTCGTCTACCAGCGTCGCCCCTTACAGATACAAATAACGCAAAAAAAAACACACACATGAGAACAATTGGTTAAGGGATCGTAAAATGGCAGCGCATTTCCTCCAGCGCCATTATATTTATAATTTGTATTATTCAGGCATGCACACCCAGAGTTAGACAGCCACAAGTGAATCTCCTTTTAATGCTCACATTATTGTCAACTCGAAGCGTCCTCTCTCCTGGCTCTCATTAGCTGAGCCTTCCGTTAGTGACACGGTGGCTTTAATCAGTAAAAGTCTCTGTCTGTGTCGCTAATGTTAGCAGTTAACAGAACTCTCATCAGACACGTATGACACCTCTGGACCTTTTGATTAAAGGTTAACCTCTGCATTCCCTGGCTCCTCTATATTGACCCTTAACTGACAGTACCACAATTCGCAGAGGATACTTCAATCCTAGGCAAGTGTCAATCAAACAGAATGACAGCCTACAAGGAGCAAACAGGCTGACTGAAGATCATTGAATCATTCCTCCATCCATCTTATCCCTCCCACCCATGATAAGTGTTCCGACAGCACACCTCCATACTACTTCCATCTTCATCCCCTCTGGTCCCCATCCTGGGTTCCCTTCAGCCCAGAGCTCCATCCTCATCCCCTCCGGTCCCCATCCTGGGTTCCCTGCAGCCCAGAGCTCCATCCTCATCCCCTCCGGTCCCCATCCTGGGTTCCCTGCAGCCCAGAGCTCCATCCTCTTCCTCGCCTGTCCCCATCCTGGGTTCCCTGCAGCCCAGAGCTCCATCCTCATCCCCTCTGGTCCCCATCCTGGGTTCCCTGCAGCCCAGAGCTCCATCCTCTTCCTCGCCTGTCCCCATCCTGGGTTCCCTGCAGCCCAGAGCTCCATCCTCTTCCCCTCCGGTCCCCATCCTGGGTTCCCTGCAGCCCAGAGCTCCATCCTCTTCCTCGCCTGTCCCCATCCTGTGTTCCCTGCAGCCCAGAGCTCCATCCTCATCCCCTCCTGTCCCCATCCTGGGTTCCCTGCAGCCCAGAGCTCCATCCTCATCCCCTCCGGTCCCCATCCTGGGTTCCCTGCAGCCCAGAGCTCCATCCTCATCCCCTCCGGTCCCCATCCTGGGTTCCCTGCAGCCCAGAGCTCCATCCTCATCCCCTCCGGTCCGCATCCTGGGTTCCCTGCAGCCCAGAGCTCCATCCTCATCCCCTCCGGTCCGCATCCTGGGTTCCCTGCAGCCCAGAGCTCCATCCTCATCCCCTCCGGTCCGCATCCTGGGTTCCCTGCAGCCCAGAGCTCCATCCTCATCCCCTCCGTCCGTCCTGGGTTCCCTGCAGCCCAGAGCTCCATCCTCATCCCCTCCGGTCCGCATCCTGGGTTCCCTGCAGCCCAGAGCTCCATCCTCTTCCTCGCCTGTCCCCATCCTGGGTTCCCTTCAGCCCAGAGCTCCATCCTCTCTACACACAGACAGATGTGTCAATCTCTTTGTGTTGTTGTGTTGTTGTCTTGTGTTGTTTGTGTTGTTGTCTGTGCGCAACATTGTAGCATATTTTGTGCTGCTAGCTTGTTGTATTGCTTGTTGTATTGCTGTCATGTTGTGTCGCTACCATGTTGTTACCATGTTGTGTCGCTACCATGTTGTTGTCATGTTGTGTTGCTACCATGTTGTGGTGTCATGTGTTGCTGCCATGCTGTGTTGTCATGTGTTGCTGCCATGCTGTGTTGTCATGTGTTGCTGGCATGCTGTGTTGCTGCCATGCTGTGTTGTTGCCATGCTGTGTTGCTGCTATGCTGTGTTGCTGCCATGCTGTGTTGCTGCCATGCTGTGTTGTCATGTGTTGCTGCCATGCTGTGTTGCTGCCATGCTGTGTTGCTGCCATGCTGTGTTGATGCCATGCTGTGTTGCTGCCATGCTGTGTGGTCATGTGTTGCTGCCATGCTGTGTTGCTGCTATGCTGTGTTGCTGCCATGCTGTGTTGCTGCCATTCTGTGTTGCTGCCATGCTGTGTTGTCATGTGTTGCTGCCATGCTGTGTTGCTGCTATGCTGTGTTGCTGCTATGCTGTGTTGCTGCCATGCTGTGTTGATGCCATGCTGTGTTGATGCCATGCTGTGTTGCTGCCATGCTGTGGTGCTGCCATGCTGTGTTGTCATGTGTTGCTGCCATGCTGTGTTGATGCCATGCTGTGTTGCTGCCATGCTGTGTTACTGCCATGCTGTGTTGCTGCCATGCTGTGTTGTCATGTGTTGCTGCCATGCTGTGTTGTCATGTGTTGCTGCTATGCTGTGTTGCTGCCATGCTGTGTTGTCATGTGTTTCTGCCATGCTGTGTTGTCATGTGTTGCTGCCATGCTGTGTTGCTACCATGCTGTGTTGTTGTCTTACGTCTCTCTTTATATACAATGCCGTTCAAAAGTTTGGGGTCGTTAAGAAATGTCCTTGTTTTTGAAAGAAAAGCAATTTTTTTGTCCATTAAAACAACATCAAATTGATCAGACATAGAGTGTAGACGTTGTTAATGTTGTAGCTGGAAAAGGCTGATTTTTTATGGAATATCTACGTATAGAGCCCCATTATCAGCAACCGTCACTCCTGTGTTTCAATGCCGCGTTGTGTTAGCTAATCCAAGTTGATCATTTTAAAAGGCTAATTGATCATTAGAAAACCCTTTTGCAATTTTGTTAGCACAGCAGAAAACGTTGTACTGATTTAAGAAGCAATACAACTGTCCGGCTTTAGACTAGTTGAGTATCTGGAGCATCAGAATTCGTGGGTTCAATTACAGGCTCAAAATGGCCAACAAAGACCTTTCTTCTAAAACTCGTCAGTCTATTCTTGTTCTGAAAAATGAAGGATATTCTATGCGAGAAATTGCCAAGAAACTGAAGATCTCGTACAACGCTGTGTACTACTCCCTTCACAGAACAGCGCAAACTGGCCCTAACCAGAATAGAAAGAGGAGTTTGAGGCCCCGTTGCACAACTGAGCAAGAAGACAAGTACATTAGAGTGTCTAGTTTGAGAAACAGATACCTCACAAGTCCTCAACTGGCAGCTTCATTAAATAGTAACCGCAACACCCCAGTCTCAACGTCAACAGTGAAGAGGCGACTCCGGGATGCTGGCCTTCTAGGCAGAGTTGCAAAGGAAAAGCCATATCTCAGACTGGCCAATAAAAAGAAAAGATTAAGAAGGGCAAAAGAACACAGACACTGGACAGAGGAAGTGTTGTGGTGTCTCTTTTGTCGTGATGTGTGTTTTGTCCTATATTTCTATGTTATGTTATGTTTTATTTTATGTTTTGTTTTATGTTATTATTTTTCATCCCAAGCCCCCTTTCTCGCAGGAGACATTTTGGGTTCCTGGGTTCCCTTCAGCCCAGAGCTCCATCCTCATCCCCTCAGGTCCCCAGTCTGGGTTACTGTTATTATTTTTCATCCCAAGCCCTTGTTCTCACAGGAGACATTTGGCTTTTTGCCTTTTGGCAATGTCGTCATTGTAAAGAATAATTTGTTATTCGCTAAATTAAAAAATAATAATACATTTCCGTGATTTCCTGGACCACTACCAGGCTTATTTCTGCATCTCATAGAGCCCAGGAGATATAGGAGAAACTGGGAGAATCTCATCGTCAGGATTAGTTTAATTGGTAGAGACACACACACACCCACACCCTCAACTTCTCACTGCTTCTTTGTACAGACAAAGGTCTCTTTAATCAGCGTTATCAGCTTGGGGTGATAATGTTATTTCTTATCACTCAGTAGTGTGTGATTAAATCGACGAGGTCGAGATCCCCATCCGTCTTGGGATTTGGGGAAAAGCGACAAATTAACAAGGTGATTCAATTTATGTTGTTTTGTTTTAGTGGCTGGCGAGGAGTTTTTCATATACAGTGCCTTGGGGAGTATTCAGACCCCTTGACTTTTTCCACATTTTACTACGTTACCTTAATTTAAAATGGATTCATATTGTTTTCCCTCATCAATCTACACAAAATGCCCCATAATGACAAAGGAAAAACAGTTTTTATTTTTATTTTTGCATGTATTCAGACCCTTTACTCAGTACATTTGTTGATGCACATTTAGCAGCGATTACAGTCTCGAGTCTTATTGTGTATGACACTACAAGCTTGGCACACCTGTATTGGGGAGTTTCTCCCATTCTTCTCTGCAGATCCTCTCAAGCTCTGTCAGGTTAGATGGGGAGTGTTGCTGCCCAGCTATTTTCAGGTCTCTTCAGAGATTTTCGATCAGGTTCAAGTCCGGGCTCTGGCTGGGCCACTCAAGGACATTCAGAGACTTGTCCCGAAGCCACTCCTATGTTGTCTTGGGGGTGTGCTTAGGGTCTTTGTCCTGTTGGAAGGTGAACCTTCACCACAGTCTGAGGTCCTGAGAGCTCTGGAACAGGTTTTCATCAAGGATCTCTCTGTACGTTGCTCCGTTCATCTTTCCCTCGATCCTGACTAGTCTTCCTGTCCCTGTGCTGAAAAACGTCCCAAGAGCATGATGCTGCCACCACCATGCTTCACAGTAGGGATGGTGCCAGGTTTCCTCCAGACGTGACGCTTGGCATTCAGGCCAAAGAGTTAAATCTTGGTTTCATCAGACCAGAGAATATTGTTTCTTGTGTTCTGAGTCTTTAGGTGCTTTTCGACAAACTCCAAGCGGGCTGTCATGCGCCTTTTACTGAGGAGTGGCTTCCGTCTGGCCACTCTACCATGAAGGCCTGATTGGTGGAGTGCTGCAGAGATTGTTGTCCTTCTGGAAGGTTCTCCCATCTCCACAGAGGAACTCTGGAGCTCTGTGGTCCTTCAGAGTGACCATCGGGTTCTTTGTCACCTCCCTCCCTGCTCTAACATACACTGTTAACTGTGGAACCTTATATAGACAGGTGTGTACCTTTCCAAATCATGTCCAATCAATTGAATTTACCACAGGTGGACTCCAATAAAGTTGAAGAAACATCTCAAACAATGCAAACAGGATGCACCTGAGCTCAACTTCGAGTCTGATAGCAAAGGGATTGCATGCTTATATTATTAAGGTATTATTATTATATATTATATATATTTAGTCAAGGGGTCTAAATACTTTCTGAAAGGTACTGTATACATATAAACAAATTCACTTGTCTGCCGCTGCGATGAGAAATCTTTTAATGAAAGGTTGGAGCATTTTGACAATGGGATGGGAAACAGGTGCCAAAACAATGGATACCTCTCTTTAGTCACTTTACCCATGATCCTCCAGGATGGCAGTCTGTGTTGACCCCCCCCCCCCCCACCAACAGAGAGAGGACTGATGGGAGATCATGTTTTCCACCACTGCAGAAGCTGTGATCCAGTTCTATCATAGGGACAGGAGACCACTGCTGGGGAATTATGAGAGAGAGCAATAATGTGTTAGACAGAGAGAGGTGGGGATGTGAGAGAGAGAGAGAGAGGTGGGGATGAGAGAGAGAGAGAGAGAGAGAGGTGGGGATGTGAGAGAGAGAGAGAGAGAGAGAGAGGGGGGGATGAGAGAGAGAGAGAGAGAGAGAGAGAGAGAGAGAGGAGAGAGAGAGGTGGGGATGTGTGAGAGAGAGAGAGAGAGAGGATGTGAGGATGTGGGGAGAGAGAGAGAGGTGGGGATGAGAGAGAGAGAGAGAGAGAGAGAGAGAGAGAGAAGGAGAGAGAGAGGTGGGGATGTGAGAGAGAGAGAAGGAGAGAGAGAGAGGTGGGGATGTGAGAGAGAGAGAAGGAGAGAGAGAGGTGGGGATGTGAGAGAGAGAGAAAGAGGTGGGGATGTGAGAGAGAGAGAGAGAGAGAGAAGGAGAGAGAGAGGAGAGAGAGAGAGGTGGGGATGTGTGGGAGAGAGAGAGAGGAAAGAGAGAGAGAAGGAGAGAGAGCAAAATCATGTTAGACAGAGAGAGGTGGGGATACGTGAGAGAGAGGTGAAAGAGAGAGAGAGGAAAGAGAGAGAAGGAGACAGAGAGAGGTGGGGATGTGAGAGAGAGAGAGGAAAGAGAGAGAAGGAGACAGAGAGAGGTGGGGATGTGAGAGAGAGAGATGTGGGGATGTGAGTGAGAGAGAGAGAGGAAAGAGAGAGAGAAGGAGAGAGAGAGGAAAGAGAGAGAGAGAGAGAGAGAGAGAGAGGAGACAGAGAGAGGTGGGGATGTGAGTGTTTGAGCGTGTGTGTTTGGGGATACGTGAGAGAGAAAACAATGTGTTTGAGAGAGAGAGAGCGAGGGAGAGAGAGAGGAAAGAGAGAGAGAAGGAAAGAGAGAGAAATATATATATACATATACAGTTGAAGTTTACATATACTAAGTTGACTGTGCCTTTAAAAAGGTTGGAAAATGATGTAGAAGCTTCTGATAGGCTAATTGACATCATTTGAGTCAATTGGAGGTGTACCTATGGATGTAATTCAAGGTATACTTTCAAACTCAGTGTCTCTTTGCTTGACGTCACGGGAAAATCAAAAGACACCAGCCAAGATCTCAGAAAATAAATTGATGACCTCCACAAGTCTGGTTCATCCTTGGGAGCAATTTCCAAATGCCGGAAGGTACACGTTCATCTGTAAAAACACCATGGGACCACGCTGCCGTCATACCGCTCAGGAAGGAGACACGTTCTGTCTCCTAGAGATGAACGTACTTTGGTGTGAAAAGGTCAAATCAATCCCAGAACAACAGCAAAGGACATTTTTAAAATATCTTTATTTAACCAGGCAAGTCAGTTAAGAACAAATTCTTATTTTTAATGACGGCCTAGGAACAGTGGGTTAACTGCCTGTTCAGGGGCAGAACGACAGATTTGTACCTTGTCAGCTCGGGGGTTTGAACTTGCAACAGGTACAAAGCATCTATATCCACAGGAATACGAGTCCTATATCGACATAACCTGAAAGGCCGGTCAGCAAGCAAGAAGCCACTGCTCCAAAATAGGCATAAAAAAAGTACACTGTACATGGGGAAAAGGATCGTACTTTATGAAGAAATGTCCTCTGGTCTGATGAAACAAAAATAGAACTGTTTGGCCATAATTACCATCGTTATATTTGGAGGAAAAAGGTGGAGGCTTGCAAGCCAAAGAACACCATCCCAACCGTGAAGGGGTGACAGCTTTGCTGCAGGAGGGACTGGTGCACTTCACAAAATAGATGGCATCATGAGGAGAGAGAATTATGTGGATATATTGAAGCAACATCTCAAGATATCAGTCAGGAATATAAAGCTTGGTTGCACATGGGTCTTCCAAATGGACAATGACCCCAAGCATACTTCCAAAGTTGTGGCAAAATGGCTTAAGGACAACCAAGTCAAGGTATTGGAGTGGCCATCACAAAGCCTTGATCTCAAGGGATCATGTGAGAGTGATGGAGGACAAGAGAAAGAAGATAGGACAAGTGCAGGGTGACAGAGACATGAATATATGAAGTACATGATCTCGTGTGCCTTCATTATGCAGGAATAACATTCCATTCATTATGCAGGAATAACATTCCATTCATTATGCAGGAATAACATTCCATTCATTATGCAGGAATAACATTCCATTCATTATGCAGGAATAACATTCCATTCATTATGCAGGAATAACATTCCATTCATTATGCAGGAATAACATTCCATTCATTATGCAGGAATAACATTCCATTCATTATGCAAGAATAACATTCCATTCATTATGCAGGAATAACATTCCATTCATTATGCAGGAATAACATTCTATTCATTATGCAGGAATAACATTCTATTCATTATGCAGGAATAACATTCCATTCATTATGCAGGAATAACATTCCATTCATTATGCAGGAATAACATTCAATTCATTATGCAGGAATAGCATTCCATTTGTCCTCCGGCACCTCAGGTTAAATCTTCCGTCACATGTGATGGAATAGCATTATATTCATTATGGCCGTATAGAATAATAACATTCTTAACTCTTGCAACTCCCATTCCGGATCCGGGATGCGTGATTAAAGCCTCATTCATTATGCAGGAATAACATTCCATTCATTATGCAAGAATAACATTCCAAATGCAGGAATAAAATAATTCATTATCTCAGGAATAGCCTTTTCTTAACAACACTGTCATCTCAGATTTTCAAAATATGCTTTTCCATTATGCAAATAACTAATTTGTCTATTATGCAGGAATAGCTTAGCATTTTATGTAGGATTTACCATTCTATTCATTTTGCACAAAAACCAGATA
The DNA here is from genome assembly GCF_036934945.1 of Oncorhynchus masou masou. NCBI lineage: Eukaryota > Metazoa > Chordata > Actinopteri > Salmoniformes > Salmonidae > Oncorhynchus > Oncorhynchus masou. The sequence continues at coordinate 7,123,758 of NC_088240.1, read as the reverse complement.
ACCA
>NC_088240.1:7068754-7118754 GCF_036934945.1 Oncorhynchus masou masou | reverse complement strand
AAGAGTTTCAAGAGGTTAAATCATGTACCTTTGAAGAGCTTCTTTTGATTGTTTATTGTTTGTCTTGGTGGAAAATTTTTATCAAATAAAAGAATGTACAACGCTGCACCTTGGTCTCCTTCCGACGAAAACGATACAGCTACTACCAATCCACTACATATCTTAACTCCACTACATATCTTATCTTAACTCCACTACCTATCTTAACTCCGCTACCTATCTTATCTTAACTCCCCTCCTATCTTATCTTAACTCAACTACCTATTTATCTTAACTAACTACATATCTTATCTTAACTCCGCAACCTATCTTATCTTAACTCAATCCTATCTTATCTTAACTCCGTTTTTATCTTAACTCCGCTATATCTTATCTTAACCCTGCTACCTATCTTATCTTAACTCAACTACCTATCTTATCTTAACTCCACTACATATCTTATCTTAACTCCACTAATCTTAACTACGCACCTGATCTTATCTTAACTCCCCTACCTATCTTATCTTAACTCAACACCTATCTTATCTTAACCCTGCTACCTATCTTATCTTAACTCAACTACCTTCTTAACTCCGCTGCCTATCTTATCTTAACTCCACTACATATCTTAACTAGACTACCTATCTTAACTCCACTAATTTTGTGGTACCCAATTGTTGTAGTAGCTACTATCTTGTCTCATCGCGTTCACAGCCATATCAGGAGATCAAGGTGAAAGTCAGAGTCCTCAAAACAACCTTGTCATTTCCTGGATGCCCTAGTCATCTTATTTAACTCCGCTACCTATCTTATCTTAACTCCGCTACCTATCTTATCTTAACTCCGATACCTATCTTATCTTAACTCCCCTACCTATCTTATATTAACTCCGTTTATCTTATCTTAACTCCACTACCTATCTTATCTTAACCCTGAGCATCTTATCTTAACTCCGACAAAATATCTTATCTTAACTCCGCTACCTATCTTATCTTAATTCCACTACCTATCTATTCTCTCCCCCTGCTACCTATCTTATCTTAACTCCACTACCTATCTTATCTTAACTCTGCTAACTATCTTATCTTAACACCGCTACCTATCTTATCTTAACTCCGATACATATCTTATCTTAACTCCCCTACCTATCTTATCTTAACTCAACTACCTATATTATCTTAACCCTGCTACCTATCTTATCTTAACTCCGCTACCTATCTTATCTTAACTCCACTACATATCTTATCTTAACTCCACTACCTATCTTAACTCCGCTACCTATCTTATCTTAACTCAACTACCTATCTTATCTTAACCCTGCTACCTATCTTATCTTAACTACCAATCTTATCTTCACTCCGCTACCTATCTTATCTTAACTCCGCTACCCATCTTAACTCCACTACCCATCTTAACTCCACTACCCATCTTAACTCCACTACCCATCTTAACTCCGCTACCCATCTTAACTCCACTACCCATCTTAACTCCACTACCCATCTTAACTCCACTACCCATCTTTACTCCACTACCCATCTTAACTCCACTACCCATCTTAACTCCGCTACCCATCTTAACTCCGCTACCCATCTTAACTCCGCTACCCATCTTAACTCCGCTACCCATCTTAACTCCGCTACCTATCTTAACTCCGCTACGTATCTTAACTCCGCTACCTATCTTATCTTAACTCCACTACCTATCATATCTTAACTCCGCCAACTATCTTAACTCCACTACCCATCTTAACTCCACTACCCATCTTAACTCCACTACCCATCTTAACTCCACTACCCATCTTAACTCCACTACCCATCTTAACTCCACTACCCATCTTATCTTAACTCCGCTACCCATCTTATCTTAACTCCGCTACCCATCTTATCTTAACTCCGCTACCCATCTTATCTTAACTCCGCTACCTATCTTATCTTAACTCCGCTACCTATCTTATCTTAACTCCGCTACCTATCTTATCTTAACTCCGCTACCTATCTTATCTTAACTCCGCTACCTATCTTATCTTAACTCCGCTACCTATCTTATCTTAACTCCGCTACCTATCTTATCTTAACTCCGCTACCTATCTTATCTTAACTCCGCTACCTATCTTATCTTAACTCCGCTACCTATCTTATCTTAACTCCGCTACCTAGCTTATCTTAACTCCGCTACCTAGCTTATCTTAACTCCGCTACCTATCTTATCTTAACTCAACTACCTATCTTATCTTAACTCCGCTACCTAGCTTATCTTAACTCCGCTACCTAGCTTATCTTAACTCCGCTACCTATCTTATCTTAACTCCGCTACCTATCTTATCTTAACTCCGCTACCTATCTTATCTTAACTCCGCTACCTATCTTATATTAACTCCGCTACCTATCTTATCTTAACTCCGCTACCTATCTTATCTTAACTCCGCTACCTATCTTATCTTAACTCCGCTACCTATCTTATCTTAACTCCGCTACCTAGCTTATCTTAACTCCGCTACCTAGCTTATCTTAACTCCGCTACCTAGCTTATCTTAACTCCGCTACCTAGCTTATCTTAACTCCGCTACCTAGCTTATCTTAACTCCGCTACCTAGCTTATCTTAACTCCGCTACCTATCTTATCTTAACTCCGCTACCTATCTTATCTTAACTCCGCTACCTATCTTAACTCTGCTACCTATCTTAACTCCTTTACCGAGCATAGTAAGTAACACAATCTTTAATAGTGACATTTTCACAGACACTTACCCAATATATCTGGCTCTGAATATGGATTTAAATCTCCTCACAGGGATTTGCAATATGGTCCATTTGTATCCACTCATATAGGCTACATAAATATGCATCAGAGAGTAGGAAGAGAGAGACACATTACCGCGATCATAACTCCCAACCACAGCAGCTAATGAACTGAAGCCTGTTATATATTATGGTAATGTATTCGGCTGGCAGTGTGATGTGCTTATATGGTAGGAGAGGAGCCATGAATGAGGGATGGGGATGAATACAGCAGACAGGCAGGCAGACAGACAGACAGGCAGGCAGGCAGACAGGCAGGCAGGCAGACAGACAGGCAGGCAGGCAGGCAGACAGACAGACAGACAGACAGGCAGACAGACAGACAGACAGACAGACAGACAGACAGACAGACAGACAGTGACATTTTCAGACAGGCAGGCAGACAGACAGACAGACAGACAGGCAGGCAGACAGACAGGCAGGCAGACAGACAGGCAGGCAGACAGACAGACAGACAGACAGACAGACATTTAAATCTCCTCCCAGACAGACAGACAGACAGGCAGGCAGACAGACAGACAGACAGACAGACAGACAGACAGACAGACAGACAGACAGACAGACACATGAGCTTGTCTCACGGATCATGGAACTCCCACAGACAGACAGACAGACAGACAGACAGACAGACAGACAGACAGACAGACAGATGAGATTGTCTCATATGGTAGGATGGAGACTAACAGACAGACAGACAGACAGACAGACAGACAGACAGACAGACAGACAGATGAGCTTGTCTCAGGCATGGCAGACACACAGACAGAAAGACAGACAGACAGACAGACAGACAGACAGACAGACAGACAGATGAGCTTGTCACACGGTGATGGAGACTACACAGACAGACAGACAGACAGACAGACAGACAGACAGACAGACAGACAGATGAGCTTGTCTCTCGGTGATGGAGACTACACAGACAGACAGACAGACAGACAGACAGGCAGGCAGACAGACAGGCAGGCAGACAGACAGACAGACAGACAGACAGAGAGACAGACAGACAGGCAGACAGACAGACAGACAGACAGACAGACAGACAGACAGACAGACAGGCAGAGAGACAGACAGACAGACAGACAGACAGGCAGAGAGACAGACAGACAGACAGACAGACAGACAGGCAGAGAGACAGACAGACAGACAGACAGACAGACAGACAGACAGACAGACAGACAGAGTGGTGGTGGGTCCCCTTAATAAAGATTCACTTATTGATGAAAGAGAAACCAAATCATCACTCTCTCTCTACACCTCTCTCTGCTGCCTCTCTCCCCCTCTTACATACCCAGGGTGGTGGAGGAGACCCAGGGGGTAGGGTGTGTGTGACTATTGATGCAGGGAGTCTCAGGAATGATATGCCCAGTAGGAGGTATTAGAGACAGAGAGTGAGTGAGTGCAGCGAAAGAAGAAGAGAGGAGAGGGGTAGAGAACAATGCCCGTCCTGTGCTGGCAGACTGGGCTGGAAGCAAAGATAGCATCGCCGCCCCAGTCAATGACCCAGTCTGTCTCCTGCTCCCCCCAGAAGCACATTCAACACAGAGAGAGAGAGAGCGAGAGAGAAAGCGCGCGAGAGAGAGAGAGAGAGATGTATTCAGAAATGGTGTGAGACAGCGAGAAAGGGGAGAGACAGTTGGGGAAAGACAGACAGAGACAGAAGTACAACATGGTGAGCTGAGGCAGCAAAAACACTGCATTCCATCATGAATGAACGCTCCCTTCCGAGCTCTTCAAAACCAAAGACCCTCTAGTCTACAAGATACTCCACTGCCACATCATTTTCCACAGTCTGCTCTCACTGTCCTTCAAATCAGAGCGTCACAATTATTTCTCCATTTTAGTATCTCTGCTCTTTCACATACAGCTCAATAATAACCCTTACAAGCCAGGACACGTTTCAGTGAAGATATGTAATGAAGGGGTGTTTTCAATCCGTATCGTAGAAGTATCGCGGAAGATCAGCCTTACAATGCAAAGGCCCAGTGCAGTCAAAATCGACATATTCCATGTGTTTTATATACAGTATATATCCATACATATAAAATTGTATTAATTTGTATTAAAGCTGTATAAGGGTTCTTTGAAAACATCAACCTGAAATTTCTGCCTGTTTTGGCGGGATGAAGTATTAGCCTGCTTGACGAAATCACCGGCAAGTAAATTAGTTAATCGACCAATAATAAAGGGAGTTTTAAACCTCTCTGCCAATAACAGCTAGTTTTCAGGTTACATATCCCTCCCGTTTGGCTAGTTCAATTAGGCCCCTCACTCAGACCACTCCCAGACAGTTCTAGCTACATTTCTGTTTGACAAATTGACAAATTAATTTGACAAATTGCTCTTTGTAATTTTTGTAAATTTTTGATATTTTTATTTGAAAACAATCACACTCTCACTCACTCAAAACTGCATCACGCCGGCTGGAGCATTGGGCAGCAACAAAGGTTCTCTATTCCTGTCTGTCTCTGGTCATCTTCTCCACCGTGCCCCTCCTCTGCTGATGTTGTTGTAGCTCTGTCTCTATTGTTCTCCGTCATGTTGTCTTTGGGCCTCCCCCTCTTACATATGCCCTCTGGAGTCCAATGGACTTGGGATGGATTCTGAACTCTTTCTCAGGGCGTGTCCAACCCAGCTTCAGCGACGTCTCTCCAGTATGGCATCCATGGCTTCTCTATTAGTTTGAGGAGGTTGGTGTTTTGATATTGTGTTCGTCCAGAAGATGTGCATGATTTTCTGGAGACAAGTTTTGTAGAAGGTATCTAATTGTAGCTTGTATCTCCTCATTTAATTTGTTAACCGTGCCAGCTTTCTAGAATGTTGAGAGTTAGAATGTTGGAACATTCCATAAGCCAAATTGCATTTGGTTTGTGGTGTTCAGTGCTCCCATCTTCACATAACCAGTTTCCCATAGGCTTTCAAATCAAATCAAATCAAATCACATTTTATTTGTCACATACACATGGTTAGCAGATGTTAATGCGAGTGTAGCGAAATGTTGTGCTTCTAGTTCCGACAATGCAGTAATAACCAACAAGTAATCTAACTAACAATTCCAAAACTACTGTCTTATACACACAAGTGTAAGGGGATAAAGAATATGTACATAAAGGTATATGAATGAGTGATGGTACAGAGCGGCATAGGCAAGATACAGTAGATAGTATCGAGTACAGTATATACATAGGTAGCATTGTTTAAAGTGGCTAGTGATATATTTTACATCATTTGCATCAATTCCCATTATTAAAGTGGCTGGAGTTGAGTCAGTGTGTTGGCAGCAGCCACTCAATGTTAGTGGTTGCTGTTTAACAGTCTGATGGCTTTGAGATAGAAGCTGTTTCACAGTCTCTCGGTCCCAGTTTTGATGCACCTGTACTGACCTCGCCTTCTGGATGATAGCGGGGTGAACAGGCAGTGGCTCGGGTGGTTGATGTCCTTGATGATCTTTATGGCCTTCCTGTAACATCGGGTGGTGTAGGTGTCCTGGAGGGCAGGTAGTTTTCCCCCGGTGATGCGTTGTGTAGACCTCACTACCCTCTGGAGAGCCTTACGGTTGTGGGTGGAGCAGGTGCCGTACCAGGCGGTGATACAGCCCGCCAGGATGCTCTCGATTGTGCATCTGTAGAAGTTTGTGAGTGCTTTTGGTGACAAACTGCTGCGCCTTCTTCACGATGCTGTCTGTGTGGGTGGACCAATTCAGTTTGTCTGTGATGTGTATGCCGAGGAACTTAAAACTTACTACCCTCTCCACCCTCTCCACTACTGTTCCATCAATGTGGATACGGGGGATAGGGGGATGTTCCCTCTGCTGTTTCCTGAAGTCCACAATCATCTCCTTAGTTTTGTTGACGTTGAGTGTGAGGTTATTTTCCTGACACCACACTCCGAGGGCCCTCACCTTCAAAAAGAGAGACTGAAAAACAGCTTCTATCTCAAGGCCATCAGACTGTTAAACACCCAACACTAACATTGAGTGGCTGCTGCCAACACACTGACTCAACTCCAGCCACTTTAATAATGTGAATTGATGGGAATTGATGTAAAATATATCACTTGCCACTTTAAACAATGCTACTTAATATGTTTACATACCCTACATTATTCATCTCATATGTATACGTATATACTGTACTCTATATCATCTACTGCATTCTTATGTAATACATGTATCACTAGCCACTTTAAACTATGCCACTTTGTTTACATACTCATCTCATATGTATATACTGTACTCGATACCATCTACTGTATCTTGCCTATGCCGCTCAGTACCATCACTCATTCATATATCTTTATGTACATATTCTTTATCCCTTTACACTTGTGTCAGTAAGGTAGTAGTTTTGGAATTGTTAGCTAGATTACTCGTTGGTTATTACTGCATTGTCGGAACTAGAAGCACAAGCATTTCGCTACACTCACATTAACATCTGCTAACCATGTGTATGTGACAAATACAATTTGATTTGATTTGATTTGAAGTAAACACTGCAAAGGTCGGCTCAATCAGTGTTGTTCTGCTCAATCAATACAACAGATTTAATTGAGCCCTAACTCTTTTGACACAATGGCTGCATTTACACAAACAGGTAAATTATGATATTTTTCACACTAATTAGACTTTTGACCAATCACAGCAGATCTTTTCACATCAGATCTTTTTTTATATTTTCATATTTATATTTTTTTTATTTTTTTTTGAGCTGATCAGATTGGTCAAAAGAACAATTAGTGAAAAAAAGATCCCAATTATCCTTCCTGTGTAAATGTAGCCCAGGTTCCGTCCTGTGTAAATGTAGCCCAGGTTCCTTCCTGTGTAAATGTAGCCCAGGTTCAGTCCTGTGTAAATGTAGCCCAGGTTCCGTCCTGTGTAAATGTAGCCCAGGTTCCGTCCTGTGTAAATGTAGCCCAGGTTCCGTCCTGTGTAAATGTAGCCCAGGTTCCGTCCTGTGTAAATGTAGCCCAGGTTCCGTCCTGTGTAAATGTAGCCCAGGTTCCGTCCTGTGTAAATGTAGCCCAGGTTCCTTCCTGTGTAAATGTAGCCCAGGTTCCGTCCTGTGTAAATGTAGCCCAGGTTCCGTCCTGTGTAAATGTAGCCCAGGTTCCTTCCTGTGTAAATGTAGCCCAGGTTCCGTCCTGTGTAAATGTAGCCCAGGTTCCGTCCTGTGTAAATGTAGCCCAGGTTCCGTCCTGTGTAAATGTAGCCCAGGTTCCGTCCTGTGTAAATGTAGCCCAGGTTCCGTCCTGTGTAAATGTAGCCCAGGTTCCGTCCTGTGTAAATGTAGCCCAGGTTCCGTCCTGTGTAAATGTAGCCCAGGTTCCGTCCTGTGTAAATGTAGCCCAGGTTGCCCAGATGTGCTACTAATGTAATGCCTCTCTCCATGTGAACATGTGACACACAGGGACAATAGGAGCAGGAATAAGCTCTGTAATTACATTTAAGCTGAAGAGAGCTCTCTCTTTCTCGCTCTCACACACACAGACACCCTAGGTTAGCATGAGGGACGTTCCAGACTCTTGAGGTAAATGCCTGCTAATCTTCACCCCACCCTGATCTCTGCCTCACTAAGAGGTAATTACACTGATGTCTTATGTGTGTGTGTGTGTGTTTGTGTGCGTGTGCGTGCGTGCGAGAGAGAGAGAGAGAGAGAGAGAGAGAGAGAGAGAGAGAGAGAGAGAGAGAGAGAGAGACAGAGAGAGACAGAGAGACAGAGACGGAGACAGAGACAGAGAGAGAGAGAGAGAGAGAGAGAGACAGAGAGAGAGACAGACAGAGAGAGAGACAGAGAGACAGAGAGACAGAGAGAGAGAGAATGCAATAACGAAAGAGAAAAGTTGGTAGAGCGTGACGGTTGCCAGGGCAGGATATGGGATTCGATTCTCACAATGGACCACTACCTTAAGTCGCTCTGGATAAGACTGTCTGCTAAATGACTAGAATGTAAGTAGGCTATTATCTAGTGTGGGCTTGTCCATAGATGAACATGTCAGTGTATGTCATTTTTAAAATTTAATTAGGCAAGTCAGTTAAGAACAAATTCTTAGTTACACCGGCCAAACCCTGATGATGTACACCATCCTATGGGACTCCCAATCATGGCCTGTTGTGATACAGCCTGGATTTGAACCAGAGTGTCTGTAGTGACGCCAGTAGCACTGAGATGCAGTGCCGTCGACCGCCGCGCAGCTCGAGAGTTTGTTCTTATGGTATTAATATCCATTGTTGAGGATTATAATATGTGTGAGTATTTTATTTAGGGTAGCTTTAATATTGCAGATAAATTGTGGCTTCTATCAATGCAATGTTCTGCATTATTTCCAATCCCCGATATATTTTTTGTATATATACAGTACCAGTCAAAAGCTTGGACCCATCTGCTCAATCAAGGGTTTTTCTTTATTTTGACTATTTTCTACATTGTAGAATAATAGTAAAGACATCAAAACAATGAAATAACACATATGGAATCATGTAGTAACCACAAAAGTGTTAAACACATAAAAATATATTTTATATTTGAGATTCTTTAAAGTAGCCACCTTTTCCCTTGATGACAGCTTTGCACACTCTTGATGTGTCCAAACTTTTGACTGGTACTGTTTAAACACATAATATACAATAATATACAAAAGGTTGAACACATAATATACACTAATATACACTACCTTTAAAAAGTTTGGGGTCACTTAGAAATGTCCGTGTTTTTGAAAGAAAAGCATATTTTTTGATCCATTAAAATAACATAGAATTGACCAGAAATGCAGTGTAGACATTGTTAATGTTGTAAATGACTATTGTAGCTGGAAACTGCTGATTTTTTAAATGGAATACCTACATAGGCGTACAGAGGCCCATTATCAGCAACCATCACTCCTGTGTTCCAATGGCACGTTGTGTTAATTAATCCAAATTTATCATTTTAAAAGGCTAATTGATCATTAGAAAACCCTTTTTGGAATTATGTTTGCACAGCTGAAAACTGTTGTTCTGAAGCAATAAAACTGGCCTTCTTTAGGCTAGTTGAGTATCTGGAGCATCAGCATTGGTGGGTTCAATTACAGGCTCAAAATGGCCAGAAACAAAGACCTTTCTTCTGAAACTCGTCAGTCTATTCTTGTTCCGAGAAATGAAGGCTATTCCATGCAAAAATTGCCAAGAAACTGAAGATCTCGTACAACACTGTACTCCTTTCACAGAACAGCGCAAACTGGCACTAACCAAAATAGAAAGAGGAGTGGGAGGCTCCGGTGCACAACTGAGCAAGAGGACAAGTACATTAGAGTGTATAGTTTGAGAAACAGACGCCTCACAAGTCCTCAACTGGCAGCTTCATTAAATAGTACCCGCAAAACACCAGTCTCAACGTCAACAGTGAAGAGGCAACTACGGGATGCTGGCCATCTAGGCAGTATTTGTGTTCTTTTATCCATCTTAATCTTTTCTTTTTATTGGCCAGTCTGATATGTGGATTTTGTGGATTTTCATGACATATACACACCTGTATGTAAAAGGTCCCACAGTTGACAGTGCAAGTCAGAGCAAAAACCAAGCCATGAGGTTGAAGGAAGCCATGAGGTTGTCCGTAGAGCTCCGAGACAGGATGGTGTCGAGGTACAGATCTGGGGAAGGGTACCAAAAATTTCTGCAGCATTGAAGATCCCCAAGAACACAGTGGCCACCATCATTCTTAAATGGAAGAAGTTTTGAACCACAAAGACTCTTAATTTTGCTGGTCTCCCGGCCAACCTGAGCAATCAGGGGAGAAGGACCTTGGTCAGCAAGGTAACCATGAACCAGATGGTCACTCTTACAGAGCTCTAGAGTTCCTCTGTGGAGATGGGAGAACCTTCCAGAAGGACAACCATCTCTGCAGCACTCCACCAATCAGGCCTTTGTGGTAGAGTGGCCAGATGGAAGCCACTCCTCAGTAAAAGGCACATGACAGCCCGCTTGGAGTTTGCCAAAAGGCACCCAAAGGACTCTCAGGCCATGAGAAACAAGATTCTCTGTTCTGATGAAACCAATATTGAACTCTTTGGCCTGAATGCCATGCGTCACGTCTGGAGGAAACCTGACACCATCCCTACTGTGAAGCATGGTGGTGGCAGCATCATGCTGTGGGGATGTTTTTCAGTGGCAGGGACTGGGAGACTAGTCAGGAGTAAAGACAGATCCTTGATGAAAATTTGCTCCAGAGCGCTCAGGACATCAGACTGGGTCTCCTTTCAACAGGACAACGACCCTAAGCACACAGCCAAGACAACACAGGAGTGGCTTCCAATCTAAAACAAAATATAATAGTCACTGTCATGACGTTGGCCTGGGGGTAGGTTTATGACAGTCATAAATACCTCTTTCCCCATTTTCCCTCTCTCTACCCTACTGATGATACATTTGCAAACCCCTTTGATTAACATAGAGATTCTGGGAACATCAGAAGGTGGGGGGAAATTAAATATATTCTGGTAAACCAACCAATTGAACATATGCGGTGGTACTTACCTTTATTTAACTAGGCAAGTCAGTTAAGAATAAGTTCTTATTTTCAGTGACAGCCTAGAAACAGTGGGTTAACTGCCTGTTCAGGGGCAGAATGAAAGATTTGTACCTTGTCAGCTTGGGGGTTTGAACTTGCAACCTTGCGGTTACTAGTCCAACGCTCTAACCACTAGGCTACCCTGCCGCCCCAAATATACTTAATGAATATATACTTAATAATACTTAATGAATATGATGTCAGTTCGGTTGTCATCTGAGACATTCTCATCAATGATAGGATGACATAAACTCTACAGTGGAAAGTCTAAACATCAGAGTTATCGGAATCACACGGAATTGTTGTTCAATTTAAATGTTTGAATATGAAATTATTCGTGATGGGATGAAATGTGATTTTAGCTTCTAAAATGCAAGATTTGGGTTTTCATAAGGTAGGGCTCTGCTCAATCAGTGGCCGGCCCTGTGAAGGGACATGGGCTATTAAACTTTTCAAACACGCCCTCCTCTCCCTTCCTATATAAAGCCTTGACGACAATATAACCTCCTGTTCCGAGGATGTGAGGATGACGGTCCGATGTCAGAATGGTTCAGATAATAACTACAGAACGAAGCCAACATCAGCGTGAGCTTTGAACTTTGAACTCTTATTCACTACAGAAGTGATACCTCCTAGCCGTTGAGTTAGCAACAGCAACTGCAAACGAGGGTTTGGAAGGAACAGAGTATCCCGTCTATTACACAACGACGTTACTACAACGTAATTTAGAATGCAAAAGATACTGCATTTACGATAGCACAGCTTCTCCCTGTGTCCCTCAGTCTTCCCGCTCTTTCACTCAAACCAGCCCCTTTTCTTTTGTGTAACCAGCTGCCATATCTGTTCCGCCCACTAGGGACGTTTTCCTTTATGACGTAATTTGTAATCAAGTTATGATTAATTATGTGTATGTGTAATTGTGTGATTAGTTAGGTATTTAGTAAATAAATAATTAAACCCAATTTTGTATTGATGTAAAATATTACTAGGTCTTTAAGAGTTTATTCTGAAGATAACAGCTCTATTAAATTTACTAGGTCTTTAGAGTTTATTTGGAAGATAACAGCTCTATAAATATTATTTTGTGGTGCCCCGACTTTCTAGTTAATTACATTTACATGATTAGCTCAATCAGGTAATATTAATTACGGAGAAATTATTTTATAGAATAGCATGTCATATCACTTAATCTGGCATACCCATAGACACGTCATCACTTACACAGGGTTAGCAGATGCTAATGCGAGTGTAGCGAAATGCTTGTGCTTCTAGTTCAGACTACGCAGTAATATCTAACAAGTAATCTAACAAATTCACAACAACTATCTTATACACAGAAATACACACAAATGTAAAGGGATGTTTAAAATATGTACATATAAATACATGGATGAGCGATGGAGTGTAGGCAAGATGCAGTAGATGGTATAGAGGACAGTATATACATATGAGAAGAGTAATGTAGGATATGTAAACATTATTAAAGTGCCGTTATTTAAAGTGGCTAGTGATTTGAGTCAGTACGTTGGCAGCAGCCTCTCAATGTTAGTGATGGCTGTTTAAACCTGTTGAAACTAGGGGGCACTATTTTCATTTTTGGAAAAATAACGTTCCCAAAGTAAACAGGCTATTTTGTCAGCACAAGATGCTAGAATACGCATATAATTGACAGCTTAGGATAGAAAAAACTCTAAAGTTTCCAAAACTGTAAAAATATTGTCTGTGAGTATAAAAGATCTGATATTGCAGGCGAAAGCCTGAGAAAAATCCAATCAGGAAGGGACTTGTTTAGAAAGCCCTGCGTTCCTATGCCTCCCTATTGAGCAGTGAATGGGATATTAACCAGATTCCTTTTTCTATGGCTTCCCTAATGTGTCTCGTGTCACAATACATAGTTTCAGGCTTTTATTTTGAAAAATGAGCCTGACCGACAACATTGCATCAGTGGTCAGCTGGAGGCTGAATCCAGCGCTGTTTTGTGTATCAGTTCATGTGCCCCGGAATCGGTACATCCCAACTATTTTGCGATCTATTTGGCACAGCTGGCATTTTTGGTCCTTCAAACTGCTATACTTTTTTAATTATCACAATTTTATCTGGGGATATTTGTTATGTGCATGTGTGTGTGTGTGTGTGTGTGTGTAAATGTGTGTGTGTGAGATTATGTGAGTCTGTGTGTGTGTGTGTGTGTGTGTAAGTGTGAGAGAGTGTGTGAGTGTGTTTGTGTGTGTGTGAGAGAGAGAGTGTGTGTGTTTTTGTGTGTGTGAGAGAGAGAGTGTGTGTGTGTGTGTGTGTGTTCAGTATGTTGGTGAAGTGTAAAGTCAGGGGTTTGTGAATGGGCAGTGGAGCAGCAGTAAGGATCTGAGCAGATAAAGGGCCCATTGTGAGGCTGTAGGCACTATCAGCTCCTGAAAGACGATATGACGCGGCAGTGAGCATGGAAGTCTGCCCTGTCACAGGCCCAGCGAAACAGACCCTTTATCTAGAACCCGCAAGAGTACACAAGAGCTCTGCAGAAGAGGGATAAGGGGAGAAGGAGAGGAAGGAAGGAAGGAGGAGAGGAGAAATGAGGAGGTGTAGAGGTTGGGGAGAGTATGAGGAGGAAGAATAGGAGGAGGAGGTGGAGGAGGAGGAGGAGGAGTAGAGGAGGAGGGAATGAGAGACAAGGAGGAGATGATGGATGGCTGGATGGCTGGATGGCTGGATGGCTGGATGAATGGCTGGATGGCTGGCTGGCTGGATGGCTGGCTGGCTGGATTGCTGGATGGATGGATGGCTGGCTGGATGGATGGCTGGATGGTTGGATGGATGACTGGATGGATGGCTGGCTGGCTGGCTGGATGGCTGGATGATGGATGGATGGCTGGATGGCTGGATGGCTGGATGGCTGGCTGGATGGCTGGATGGCTGGATGGATGATGGATGGCTGGATGGCTGGATGGATGGATGGATGATGGATGGCTGGTTGGCTGGCTGGCTGGATGGATGAACGGCTGTATGGATGGATGACTGCATAATGGCTAAAGGGGCCTTACCTTACATTTAAACATGCAAACATTAAGTCCATACATCCATAGATGTAGGTGTTTTCATCTTCCTCCCCTCATTGAAAGGATTCAGTCAAAGTGTGGCGGACGGAATCAAGATTTCAACCTGTTCTTTTTTAGGTTCCATGGTTTTGTTGCAGCGACTGAGAAAGGCATTATGGTAAATTGGTCTGAAATCTGAACAACCTGTTTTCAATGGAATTAACCATTGTCTTGAAAATCTGAGGTCTGCATTTAAAAACCCACCAAGGCAGAGGCTTTCAAAGTGTCACTTAAATACACACATTCTCTTACACACAGGCAAACACACACCATCATAAACACCATACACACACACATAAACACACACCACCATAAACACCATACACACAAATGTAAACAAATGTGTGTGTGTTTACACAAATGTAAACACACAAATGTAAACACACACGTAAACACACACCATCATAAACACCATACACACGCAGGTAAACACACACCACAATAAACACCATACACCCACGACATATGAGGGGTGAGGGTGGTGCAGGCCAGGTTCAAAGGCTTCGCTATGTGTGTGTGTGTGTGTGTGTGTGTGTGTGTGTGTGTGTGTGTGTGTGTGTGTGTGTGGGGTGTGGTAAATGGAAGGTGGTGGCTGTATTCCGGCTGAGTGCTGTGGCCCCTCTCCTCTATCTATCTCTCTCTCTAGTGTGTGAGAGAAAGAGAGAGAGACAGAGAGAGACAGAGAGAGGCAGAGACAGAGGGAGACAGAGGGACAGAGAGAGAGAGACATTGAGAGACAGAGAAAGAAAGAAAGAGAGAGACAGAATAACAGATAGAGAGAGAGAGAGATTATTATGTTGCAAGTTGACCAAAAAAACCCAAGTTCAGGAGTGTCAACAAGAGACACAGGACGGAGGAGGGGTTGGTAATGGACAGAACAGTGGGAGAGGAAAGGAGAGGAGGAGGGTGAATGGGGGAGAGAAAGTTTCTCAAGATGAAAGATTAGCATCCAAAGAGAAAATGACCTCTCCAGAGCACTGACATGGAACCAGTGTGGGATATCATTAAGAAACACTGCTGATGCTCCGATCCCTCCCCTCTCTCTACTCCACAACACTCCTCCCTCCCCTCTCTCTACTCCACAACACTCCTCCCTCCCCTCTCTCTGCTCCACAACACTCCTCCCTCCCCTCTCTCTGCTCCACAACACTCCTCCCTCCCCTCTGCTCTCCCCTCTCTCGCTCCACAACACCCTCCCTCCCTCCCCACAACTCTCCTCCACACAACACTGCTCCCTCCCATCTCTCTCGCTCCACAAAACTCCTCCCTCCCCTCTCTCTGCTCCACAACACTCCTCCCCCCTCTCTACTCCACAACACTCCTCCCTCCCATCTCTCTCGCTCCACAACACTCCTCCCTCCCATCTCTCTCGCTCCACAACACTCCTCCCTCCCCTCTCTGTGCTCCACAACACTCCTCCCTCCCCTCTCTCTCGCTCCACACCATACAAACCATACATACCATACAGACCATACATACCATACAGACCATACATAACTTACAAAAGACCAAGTCCATATTATGACAAGAACAGTTCAAATAAGCAAAGAGAAACAACAGTCCATCTTTACTTTAAGAAAGGAAGTTCAGTCATTAAAGAATATTTCAAGAACTTTGAAAGTCTCTTCAAAACGTTTCTTCAAATGCAGTCGCAAAAACCATCAAGTTTTATAATGAAACCGGCTTTCATGAGGACCCCCACAGGATTGGAAGACCCAGAGTTACCTCTGCTGCAGAGGATCATTAGAGTTACCAGCATCAGAAATTGCAATACAAATAAATGCTTCACAGAGTTCCAGTAACAGACACATCTCAACATCAACTGCGCAGAGGAGACTATGTGAAGCAGGCCTTCATGGTCGAATTGCTACAAATAAGCCAACTAAAGTACACCAATAATGAAAAGAGACTTGCTTGGGCCAAGAAACACAAGCAATGGACATTAGATCGGTGGAAGTGTGTCCTTTCGTCTGGAGTCCAAATTGGAGATTTTTGGTTCCAACCACCATGTCTAAGACGCTGTGCTTTTGAACAGATGATCTCCGCATGTGTGGTTCCTACATGAAGCATGGAGGAGGAGGTGTTATGGTGTGGGGGGGATGATTTTCTGGTGACACTGTCTTTGATTTATTTAGAATTCAAGGCACACTTAACCAGCATGGCTACCACAGCATTCTGCAGCAATTCACCATCCCGTCTGGTTTGGGCTTAGTGGAACTATCATTTGTTTTTCAACAGGACAATGATCCAACACACCTCCAGGCTGTGTAAGGGCTATTTTAACAAGAAGGAGAGTGATGAAGTGCTGCATCAGATGACCAACACACCTCCAGGCTGTGTAAGGGCTATTTTAACAAGAAGGAGAGTGATGAAGTGCTGCATCAGATGACCTGGCCTCCACAATCTCCTGACCTCAACCCAATTGAAATGGTTTGGGATGAGTTGGACTGCAGAGTGAAGGAAAAGCAGCCAAAAAATACTCAGCATATGTGGGAACTCCTTCAAGACTGGTGGAAAAGCATTCCAGTTGAAGCTGGTTGAGAGAATGCCAAGAGTGTGCAAAGCTGTCATCAAGGCAAATGATGGCTACATTGAAGAATCTCAAATATAACATATATTATGATTTGTTTAATACCTTTTGGTTCACTACATGATTCCATATGTGTCATTTCATAGTTTTGATTCTACAATGTAGAAAATAATAAAAAATTAAGAAAAATCCTTGAATGTGTAAGCGTTCTTAAACTGTGGACAGGTAGTGTACATAACTTACAAAACTTACATAACATACCATACGTAAAATACACACCATAAATACCATACATAACTTTCATAAGGTGTGTGAGGCGTGGTGGAGCTGTGTGAGGTGTGGTTCTGAGAGGGGTTGTATTACCAGTCAGCAGACAGACACAGGTCAGGGGAGTACACATTCCTCTGCACTCGCAGCAGTATGAAGAGGTGTGTGTTTGTGTGTCACAACAGACTCTCTCTTTACTGACATAACTGTCCTCTGCAGAACTGTCTGTCTGGTCTGTCTGTCTGTCTGTCTGTCTGTCTGTCTGTCTGTCTGTCTCCAAATTAATATATCTGTATGTCTCTCCCTCTCTCTTTTTCTACATTTTCATTGTTTCTCACCACCTCTCTCTCTCTCTCTCTCTCTCTCTCTCTCTTTGTCTCTCTCTGTCTTTGTTTCTCTCTCTCTCTCTGTCTTTGTCTCTCTCTCTCTCTCTCTCTCTCTCTCTGTCTCTCTCTCTCTTTGTTTCTCTCTCTCTCTCAATTCAATTCAAGGGGCTTTATTGGCATGGGAAACATGTGTTAATAACATTGCCAAAGGAAGTGAAGTAGGTAATGAACAAAAGTGAAATAAACAATCAAATTGAACAGTAAACACGGGAGCTCTGTGGGGTGTGTTTGTGAACAGAGCCCCAGGACCAGCTTGCTTAGGGGACTCTTCTCCAGCTTCATCTCTCTGTTGGTGATGGCTTTGTTATGGAAGGTTTGGGAATCGTTCCCTTTTAGCTGGTTGTAGAATTTAACAGGTATTATCTGGATTTGACCATTAACGTGGATCAGCCTAATTCTGCTCTGCATGCATTATTTGATGTTTTAATTTGTTCAATGAGGATATTTTTGCAGAGTCTCAATTGCGGAGTCTCAATTTGGGGTTTGTCCCATTTTGTGAATTCTTGGTTGGTGAGCGGACCCCAGAACTTACAACCATTAACCTGTTGAGTGTAGGGGGCAGTATTTGATGTTTGGATGAAAAACGTACCAAAATGAAACTGCCTATTTCTCAGGCCCAGAATCTAGAATATGCATATAATTGTCAGATTAGGATAGAAAACACTCTAAAGTTTCCAAAAACTGTCAAAATATTGTCTGTGAGTATAACAGAACTGATATTGCAGGCAAAAACGTGAGGAAAATCCAACCAGGAAAGAAGAGAAATTAATCTCCCTGTTCCATTGCATGCCTTCCCTCCATTTAAAGGGATATCAACCAGATTCCTTTCCCCATGGCTCCCACATGGTGTGAACAGTCTTTAGACATAGTTTCAGGCTTTTATTCTGAAAAATGAGCGAGAAAGATCACATCGCGTCATTGTATGGCTGGGTGCCAGCAGCGTTTTGTATGCACAACATCTTGGTGCAGCCATTTTCACTCTCTCTACTATTGAAGAAGCTACATTCCCGGTTGATATATTATCGATTATATATTGTAAAAACAACCTGAAGATTGATTATAAAACACATTTGAAATGTTTCTACGAATTTTATTTGGAATTTTCATCTGCCCGTCGTGACCGCACGAGCCTGTGGTTTACTAAACAAAACGCGCCAACCAAATGGAGGTTTTTGGATATAAAGATAATCTATCGAACAAAAGGAACATTTATTGTGTAACTGGGAGTCTCGTGAGTGCAAACGTCCGAAGATCATCAAAGGTAAGCAATTAATTGCATCGCTTTTCTGACTTCCGTGACCAATCTACTTTGCTGCTAGCTGTTGTAATGTTTTGTCTGCTGAGACATTGGATATCTTTCGCCGTAAAGCTTTTTTGAAATCTGACACGCCAGGTGGATTAACAACAAGCTAAGCTGTGTTTTGCCATATTGCACTTGTGATTTCATGAAAATGTAATGTTTTTAGTAATTTAATTTGAATTTGGCGCTCTGCAATTCAGCAAATGTTGATGAAAACGGGATCGGTGCGCCAAGAAGTTAACGGCTATGTCTATATCTATAACTTATTAAAGTAGTTTTAGACAGATCCTAATTGGTATGTAAAATGTTATGCCCTTATGATGACATGGAAGGCCCTTCTTGACTTGTCTGTCAGAATGTTCACAGCTTTGTGGAAGTTAACTGTGGTGCTGATGTTTCAGGCCAAGGTATGTGTAGTTTTTCTGTGTGCTCTAGGGCAACAGTGTCTAGATGGAATTTATATTTCTGGAAACTGGACCTTTTTTGAAGCAGAATTATTTGTGTCTTACTGAGATTTACTGTCAGGGCCCAGGTCTGTCAGGGCCCAGGTCTGTCAGGGCCCAGGTATGGCAGAATCTGTTCAGAAGATCTAGGTGGTGCTCTAAGCCCTCCTTGGTTGGGGACAGAAGCACCAGATCATCAGCAAACAGGAGACTTTTGACTTCAGATAATAGGGTGAGGCCGGGTGCTGCAGACTTTTCTATTGCCCTCGCCAATTCATTGATACAGATGTTGAAGAGGGTGGGGCTTAAGCTGCATCCCTGTCTCACCCCAGGGCCCTGTGGAAAGAAATGTTTTTTTTTTGTGTACATGGATTTTATAATATCATGTGTTTTTCCCCAACATCACTTTCTATGAATTTGTATAACAGACCCACATTCCGAATTAAGTCAAAGTTTTTTTTATCAACAAAGCATTAGAAGACTTTGCCTTTGT
Organism: Oncorhynchus masou masou; assembly: GCF_036934945.1. Taxonomy (NCBI): domain Eukaryota; kingdom Metazoa; phylum Chordata; class Actinopteri; order Salmoniformes; family Salmonidae; genus Oncorhynchus; species Oncorhynchus masou. The sequence continues at coordinate 7,098,929 of NC_088240.1, read as the reverse complement.
TTTGGTTTGTTTGTTTGTCAATTAGGGTGTGCAGAGTAAATAGTTGGTCTTTCGTACGATAATTTGGTAAAAAGCCAATTTGACAATTTGCTCACTACATTGTTTTCACTGATGTTGTTAATGATAATGCAGAGGATTTTCTGCAGTCGGTCAAAATCATCTCTAATTTTGTGGATTGGGGTCAGTCCTTGGTTCCAAATATTGGTGAAGATGCCAGAGCTAAGGATGATGGATATAGGGGGCGCTATTTTAATTTTTGGAGGAAAAACGTTCCCGTTTTCAATGAGATATTTTGTTACGAAAAGATGCTCGACTATGCATATTATTGACAGTGTTGGAAAGAAAACACTCTGACGTTTCCAAAACTGCAAAGACATTGTCTGTGAGTGCCAGAGAACTGATGTTACAGAAAAAATCCAGATAAAAATCCAAACAGGAAGTGCCGCATCTTTTGAAAGTGCCTCATGCCAATGACTCCTTATATGGCTGTGAATGAGCTACGGATGAGCTTACGTTTTCCACGCACTTCCCAAGGTGTCTACAGCATTGTGACGTATTTTTAGGCATTTCCATTGGAGAATGGCTGTAAGGGACCATATATAGCATGTGGTTACATGGTGTCTCCCGGAGAAAATCTTGCGTAAAATACTAAGGTAGCCATTTTTCCAAACGCTTCTTATCAGAAACCAATTGCCTCGACGGATATATTATCGAATACATATGTTAAAAACACCTTAAGGATGGGTCCTAAACCAGGTTTGCCGTGTTTCTGTCGATATTATGGAGCAAATTTTGAAAAACGTTTGGCGTTATAGTTGAAGTATTTTTCGGTCGATTTCTCAGCCAAGCAGGATGAACAACCGGGAGCTTTTTTGCCTACAAAAATATTACTTTTGGAAAAAAGGAACATTTGTTATCTAACTGGGAGTCTCCTGAGTGAAAGCATCTGAAGTTCTTCAAAGGTAAATTATTTAATTTGGTTGCTTTTCTTATTTTCGTGAAAATGTTGCCTGCTGCTAGCAGAGCCTAGCATAGCATTATGCCATAATAAACTTACACAAATGCTTGTCTAGCGTTGGCTGTAATGCATATTTTGAAAATCTGAGGTGACAGTGTTGTTAACAAAAGGCTAAGCTTGTGTTTGAATATATTTATTTTATTTCATTTGCGATTTTCATGAATAGGAAAAGTTGCGTTATGGTAATGCGCTTGAGGCTATGATTACGCTCCCGGATACGGGTTTGCTAGTCGCAAGAAGTTTTAAAGAGTTTAAGTATAGCCAATGTAATTTGTTGTCTGTATATTTCATATTTTCATTGAGGATACCATCAACACCACAGGCCTTTTTGGGTTGGAGGGATTTTATTTTGTCCTTTAGTTCATTCAAGGTTATTGGAGAATCCAATGGGTTCTGGTAGTCTTTAATAGTTAATTCTAAGATTTGTATTTGATCATGTATATGTTTTTGCTGTTTGTTCTTTGTTATACAGCCAACAAGATCGGAGACGTGGTTTACCCATACATCTCCATTTTGGATAGATAATTCCTCGTGTTGTTGTTTGTTTAGTGTTTTACAATTTTCCCAGAAGTGGTAAGATGCTATGGATTCTTCAATTACATTGAGCTGATTTCTGACGTGCTGTTCCTTATACTCCCGTAGTGTATTTCTGTATTGTTTTAGTGATTCACCATAGTGAAGGCGTAGACTCAGGTTTTCTGGGTCTCTATGGTTTTGGTTGGACAGGTTTCTCAATATCTTTCTCAGGTTTTTGCATTCTTCATCAAACCATTTGTCATTGTTGTTAATTTTCTCCGGTTTTCTGTTCGAAATCTTTAGGTATGTTAGGGAAGCTGAGAGGTCAAATATACTGTTAACACCACTAACAAATGTTCGTCACAAATGTGTTGTGAGTTGGTATTTTCAAACCATGTAGCAAAAACAAACAAAAATAGCCATGCCATTTCCCTTTACTGCGTCCCGTACAGCCCGATATAGCCCAGACTCACTTTCACCAGCGGACAAAAAACATGGCGTTAGTAGTCTATCCAAAAAAACACTAATAACTAATTACATATGTCCATTCAAATTATTAAAAGGCATTGTCTTAATTTCAGTCTACCCAAATAATATTACTGAGAGGTCAAATATACTGTTGAAGTTACTGCCACCTTTACGATTACAGACGTTAGACGTTAGAACGTTAGATACGTTCTGTCCAAAAAGTAGAAGGGAATTTGTTGTTGCCTGATTGTTTTTTGGTAGGTTTCCACACTACATTCCTTCCATCTATAGCATTTCTTAATTTCACACAGTTCCTTTGGCTTCGATGCCTCATGATTGAGTATTGCTCTTGCAGACGACACTACAGTGGTAGGCTTGATTACCAGCAACGACGAGACGGCCTACAGGGTGGAGGAGAAGGCCCTCGGAGTGTGGTGTCAGGACAATAACCTCACACCCAACAAAACAGCAGCGCCTCTTCAAACTCAGGAGGCTGCAGAAATTTGGCTTGTCACCAAAAGCACTCACACACTTTTACAGATGCACAATCGAAAGCATCCTGTCGGGCTGTATCACCGCCTGGTACGGCAACTGCTCTGCCTATAACCGTAAGCCTCTCCAGAGGGTAGAGAGGTCTGCACAATGCATCACCGGGGGCAAACTACCTGCCCTCCAGGACACCTACACCACCCGATGTCACAGGAAGGCCAAAAAGATAATCAAGGACAACAACCACCCGAGCCACTGGCTGTTCCCCCCGCTATCATCCAGAAGGCGAGGTCAGTACAGGTGCATCAAAGCTGGGACCCAGAGACTGAAAAACAGCTTCTCTCACACGGCCATCAGACTGTTAAACAGCCACCACTAACATTGAGTGGCTGCTGCCAACACATTGACTCAACTCTTGCCACTTTAATAATGTAAAAATTGATGTAATAAATGTATCACTAGCCACTTAATATATTGTTTACATACCCTACATTACTCTTCTCATATGAATATACTGTACTCTATACCATCTACTGCATCTTGCCTATGCCGTTCGGCCATCGCTCATCCACATATTTATATGTACATATTCTCATTCCTTTACACTTGTGTGTAAAAGGTAGTTGTGAAATTGTTAGATTACTTGTTAGATATTACTGTATGGCCGGAACTAGAGGCACAAGCATTTCGCTACACTCACATTAACATCTGCTAACCATGTGTATGTGACAAGTAAAATTTGATTTGATTTGTTCGAGTCGACTATCATTTTGCTGTGATCTGATAGGGGTGTCAGTTGGCTGTCTGTGAACGCTCTGAGAGACTCTGGGTTGAAGTCAGTGATAAAGTAGTCTACAGTACTACTGCCAAGAGATGAGCTATAGGTGTATCTACGATTGGAGTCGCCTCGAAGCCTACCGTTGACTATGTACACACCCAGCGTACGACAGAGCTGCAGGAGTTGTGACCCGTTTTTGTTGGTAATGTTGGCATAGTTATGCCAAAGGGAGCATATGGGGGAGGGAATGCTGTCTCTCTCTCTCTCTCTCTCTCCCTCTCTCTTAGCATGCACGCAAAGACACACTCACCCTTCCTGGGTGATAAAAAAGGAATTTTACAATAGATTTCCTACTGAACCTTTGGCCCGCTGGCTAAACAGGACAGATGAAGAGCAGGTCCTCTGAGGGAAGAAAGCAGAGGACAGGAGAGAGGAAGAGCAGGTCCTCTGAGGGAAGAAAGCAGAGGACAGATGAAGAGCAGGTCCTCTGGGGGAAGAAAGCAGAGGACAGGACAGATGAAGAGCAGGTCCTCTGGGGGAAGAAAGCAGAGGACAGGACAGATGAAGAGCAGGTCCTCTAGGGGAAGAAAGCAGACAGGACAGATGAAGAGCAGGTCCTCTGAGGGAAGAAAGCAGAGGACAGATGAAGAGCAGGTCCTCTGGGGGAAGAAAGCAGAGGACAGGACAGATGAAGAGCAGGTCCTCTAGGGGAAGAAAGCAGAGGACAGATGAAGAGCAGGTCCTCTGGGGGAAGAAAGCAGAGGACAGATGAAGAGCAGGTCCTCTGGGGGAAGAAAGCAGAGGACAGGACAGATGAAGAGCAGGTCCTCTAGGGGAAGAAAGCAGAGGACAGGACAGATGAAGAGCAGGTCCTCTGGGGGAAGAAAGCAGAGGACAGGACACATGAAGAGCAGGTCCTCTAGGGGAAGAAAGCAGAGGACAGATGAAGAGCAGGTCCTCTAGGGGAAGAAAGCAGAGGACAGATGAAGAGCAGGTCCTCTGAGGGAAGAAAGCAGAGGACAGATGAAGAGCAGGTCCTCTGGGGGAAGAAAGCAGAGGACAGGACAGATGAAGAGCAGGTCCTCTAGGGGAAGAAAGCAGAGGACAGATGAAGAGCAGGTCCTCTGGGGGAAGAAAGCAGAGGACAGGACAGATGAAGAGCAGGTCCTCTAGGGGAAGAAAGCAGAGGACAGGACAGATGAAGAGCAGGTCCTCTAGGGGCAGCAGATGAAAACAAAGAGAAAAGGGATGAAGGATAAAGAAGAAGGTAATAACTCCACGGAGGATAGCGAGGGCACTTCTCCTCTTTTCTCCCTCCGTCTCCCTGCGTACCCCGTCACTCCCGTTACCATGGGGATGGGCCAGGGCTGCAGATTAAACCGTGGGGGTCCGGGGCGGCCAACTGAGATCTGAGGACCCGCCACTCTTCATTTCAGATCAATATCCCTCCATCCCTCCTTTGCTCCTCCACCGACCCCAGTCCTGACCAACCTCATAGAGTCATTTCAACACAGAGAGACATACCAGACATAGAGACTACCCCCTAGCTAGCTGCTAGGCAGGCAGGGTTCATGAAAGTGCTAATTGTAAGATCACACACTCACACGAGAATAGGCATGCACACACACACACACACACACACACACACACACACACACACACACACACACACACACACACACACACACACACACACACACACACACACACACACACACACACACACACACACACACACACACACACCACACAAGGGAACAAGTGGGCTGTAATTGCAATTCATTTCCAGCCTGGACCCCTTGGGTATGACAGGGGCTTTGATCCCAAAGCCAGTGAATGTGGAAATAGAGAGATGTAGTCATATGATTGCACAGGGAGAGGTAGAGAGAGGGAAGAGACGAGGGAGAGGTAGAGTGAGGGAAGAGAAGAGACATGGAGAGGTATAGAGAGGAAAGAGAAGAGGCGGTGAGAGGTAGAGAGAGGGAAGAGAAGAGACAGGGAGAGGTAGATAGAGGGAAGAGAAGAGGCAGTGAGAGGTAGAGAGAGGGAAGAGAAGAGACAGGGAGAGGTAGATAGAGGGAAGAGAAGAGGCGGTGAGAGGTAGAGAGAGGGAAGAGAAGAGACAGGGAGAGGTAGATAGAGGGAAGAGAAGAGGCGGTGAGAGGTAGAGAGAGGGAAGAGAAGAGACAGGGAGAGGTAGATAGGGGGAAGAGAAGAGACAGGGAGAGGTAGAGAGAGGGAAGAGAAGAGGGAGAGGTAGAGAGAGGGAAGAGAAGAGACAGGGAGAGGTAGATAGAGGGAAGAGAAGAGGCGGTGAGAGGTAGAGAGAGGGAAGAGAAGAGACAGGGAGAGGTAGATAGAGAGAAGAGATGAGGGAGAGGTAGAGAGAGGGAAGAGAAGAGACAGGGAGAGGTAGAGAGAGGGAAGAGAAGAGACAGGGAGAGGTAGAGAGAGGGAAGAGAAGAGGGAGAGGTAGAGAGAGGGAAGATAAGAGACAGGGAGAGGTAGAGAGAGGGAAGAGAAGAGGGAGAGGTAGAGATAGGGAAGAGAAGAGACAGGGAGAGGTAGATAGAGGGAAGAGAAGAGGCGGTGAGAGGTAGAGAGAGGGAAGAGAAGAAACGGTGAGAGGTAGAGAGAGGGAAGAGAAGAGACAGGGAGAGGTAGATAGAGGGAAGAGAAGAGGCGGTGAGAGGTAGAGAGAGGGAAGAGAAGAGACAGGGAGAGGTAGATAGAGGGAAGAGAAGAGACAGGGAGAGGTAGAGAGAGGGAAGAGAAGAGACAGGGAGAGGTAGATAGAGGGAAGAGAAGAGGCGGTGAGAGGTAGAGAGAGGGAAGAGAAGAGACAGGGAGAGGTAGATAGAGGGAAGAGAAGAGGCGGTGAGAGGTAGAGAGAGGGAAGAGAAGAGACAGGGAGAGGTAGATAGGGGGAAGAGAAGAGACAGGGAGAGGTAGAGAGAGGGAAGAGAAGAGGGAGAGGTAGAGAGAGGGAAGAGAAGAGACAGGGAGAGGTAGATAGAGGGAAGAGAAGAGGCGGTGAGAGGTAGAGAGAGGGAAGAGAAGAGACAGGGAGAGGTAGAGAGAGGGAAGAGAAGAGACAGGGAGAGGTAGATAGAGGGAAGAGAAGAGGCAGTGAGAGGTAGAGAGAGGGAAGAGAAGAGGCGGTGAGAGGTAGAGAGAGGGAAGAGAAGAGACAGGGAGAGGTAGATAGAGGGAAGAGAAGAGGCGGTGAGAGGTAGAGAGAGGGAAGAGAAGAGACAGGGAGAGGTAGATAGGGGGAAGAGAAGAGACAGGGAGAGGTAGAGAGAGGGAAGAGAAGAGGGAGAGGTAGAGAGAGGGAAGAGAAGAGACAGGGAGAGGTAGATAGAGGGAAGAGAAGAGGCGGTGAGAGGTAGAGAGAGGGAAGAGAAGAGACAGGGAGAGGTAGATAGAGAGGAAGAGATGAGGGAGAGGTAGAGAGAGGGAAGAGAAGAGACAGGGAGAGGTAGAGAGAGGGAAGAGAAGAGACAGGGAGAGGTAGAGAGAGGGAAGAGAAGAGGGAGAGGTAGAGAGAGGGAAGATAAGAGACAGGGAGAGGTAGAGAGAGGGAAGAGAAGAGGGAGAGGTAGAGATAGGGAAGAGAAGAGACAGGGAGAGGTAGATAGAGGGAAGAGAAGAGGCGGTGAGAGGTAGAGAGAGGGAAGAGAAGAAACGGTGAGAGGTAGAGAGAGGGAAGAGAAGAGACAGGGAGAGGTAGATAGAGGGAAGAGACGAGGCAGGGAGAGGTAGATAGAGGGAAGAGAAGAGACAGGGAGAGGGAGAAAGAGGGAAGAGAAGAGACAGGGAGAGGTAGAGAGAGGGAAGAGATGAGGGAGAGGTAGAGAGAGGGAAGAGAAGAGACAGGGAGAGGTGGAGAGAGGGAAGAGAAGAATGCAGAGAGACAGGGAGAGGTTTTTACACATTCTGGACCATGGATTGAGAAGAGAGACTGCTCCCATACATTCAAGTTCATGAACATAATGGGATTTTTATTTCATTTTTATTCTGCGTGTATGTACAGAATTTTCTGATAAACTTGAATGTGTGTGTGTGTGTGTGTGTGTGTACGTGTGTGTGTATGTGTGTGTGTGTGTGTGTGTGTATGTGTGTGTGAGTGTGTGTGTGTGTGTGTGTGTTTGTGTGTATGACTGTGTGTGTGTGTGACTGTGTGTGTGTGTGACTGTGTGTGTGTGACACTGTCTGTATGACAGTGTCTGTATGACAGTGTCTGTATGACAGTGTATCTTAGTATGTTTCTTGATGTGTGTGTTTGAGGTCAGTCAGGGTTATAGTCATGTCTATTCCCACGACACTTACACTGTATAACCTCTTCCCATCACATCCCCTGGTACTTTACCTAAACTTTATACTCCAAACTTCCCAATTCCTCAGGGCTGGATCCAGCACACAGGACAGTTCTCCCACACACCCCTACGTATAGTCATAACCTCTACACACCGTATAGTCATAACCCTACACACCCCTATGTATAGTCATAACCTCTACACACCGTATAGTCATAACCCTACACACCCCTACGTGTAGTCATAACCTCTACACACCCCTATGTATAGTCATAACCTCTACACACCGTATAGTCATAACCTCTACACACCCCTACGTATAGTCATAACCTCTACACACCGTATAGTCATAACCCTACACAACCCTACCTATAGTCATAACCTCTACACACCGTATAGTCATAACCTCTACACTTACGTATAGTCATAACCTCTACACACCCCTATGTATAGTCATAACCTCTACACACCGTATAGTCATAACCCTACACACCCCTATGTATAGTCATAACCTCTACACACCTCTTCATAACCATCACACCCCTATGTATAGTCATAACCTAAACTTTATAGTCAAACTTCCCACACCCTCATGTATAGTCATCCAGCACACACCCCTATGTATAGTCATAACCTCTACACACCCCTATGTATAGTCATAACCCTACACACCCCTACGTATAGTCATAACCTCTACACACCCCTATGTATAGTCATAACCTCTACACACCCCTACATATAGTCATAACCTCTACACACCGTATAGTCATAACCTCTACACACCCCTACGTATAGTCATAACCTCTACACACCGTATAGTCATAACCCTACACAACCCTACCTATAGTCATAACCTCTACACACCGTATAGTCATAACCTCTACACACCCCTACGTATAGTCATAACCTCTACACACCCCTATGTATAGTCATAACCTCTACACACCGTATAGTCATAACCCTACACACCCCTATGTATAGTCATAACCTCTACACACCGTATAGTCATAACCCTACACACCCCTATGTATAGTCATAACCCTACACACCCCTAGGTATAGTCATAACCCTACACACCCCTATGTATAGTCATAACCTCTACACACCCCTATGTATAGTCATAACCTCTACACACCCCTATGTATAGTCATAACCCTACACACCCCTATGTATAGTCATAACCCTACACACCCCTACGTATAGTCATAACCTCTACACACCCCTATGTATAGTCATAACCTCTACACACCGTATAGTCAAAACCCTACACACCCCTACGTATAGTCATAACCCTACACACCCCTACATATAGTCATAACCCTACACACCCCTACATATAGTCATAACCTCTACACAGCCCTACGTATAGTCATAACCTCTACACACCCCTACGTATAGTCATAACCCTACACACCCCTACGTATAGTCATAACCTCTACACAGCCCTATGTATAGTCATAACCTCTACACAACCCTACGTATAGTCATAACCTTTACACACCCCTACATATAGTCATAACCTCTACACAGCCCTACGTATAGTCATAACCTCTACACACCCCTACGTATAGTCATAACCTCTACACACCCCTACATATAGTCATAACCTCTACACACCGTATAGTCATAACCCTACACACCCCTACATATAGTCATAACCTCTACACACCCCTACGTATAGTCATAACCTCTACACACACCTACATATAGTCATAACCTCTACACACCGTATAGTCATAACCCTACACACCCCTACGTCTAGTCATAACCTCTACACACCGTATAGTCATAACCTCTACACACCCCTACGTATAGTCATAACCTCTACACACCGTATAGTCATAACCCTACACACCCCTACGTCTAGTCATAACCTCTACACACCGTATAGTCATAACCTCTACACACCCCTACGTATAGTCATAACCTCTACACACCCCTACGTATAGTCATAACCCCACACACCCCTACGTATAGTCATAACCTCTACACACCGTATAGTCATAACCTCTACACACCCCTACGTATAGTCATAACCTCTACACACCGTATAGTCATAACCCTACACACCCCTACGTCTAGTCATAACCTCTACACACCGTATAGTCATAACCTCTACACAGCCCTACGTATAGTCATAACCTCTACACACCGTATAGTCATAACCCTACACACAGCCCTGTTCCCTAATGTGATAGGACACTGTCTGTATGGAAAACACAGCCCTGTTCCCTAATGTGCTAGGACACTGTCTGTATGGAAAACACAGCCCTGTTCCCTAATGTGCTAGGGCACTGTCTGTATGGAAAACACAGCCCTGTTCCCTAATGTGCTAGGACACTGTCTGTATGGAAAACACAGCCCTGTTCCCTAATGTGCTAGGGCACTGTCTGTATGGAAAACACAGCCCTGTTCCCTAATGTGCTAGGACACTGTCTGTATGGAAACACAGCCCTGTTCCCTAATGTGCTAGGACACTGTCTGTATGGAAACACAGCCCTGTTCCCTAATGTGCTAGGACACTGTCTGTATGGAAACACAGCCCTGTTCCCTAATGTGCTAGGACACTGTCTGTATGGAAACACAGCCCTGTTCCCTAATGTGCTAGGACACTGTCTGTATGGAAACACAGCCCTGTTCCCTAATGTGCTTTGTCTGTATGGAAACACAGCCCTGTTCCCTAATGTGCTAGGACACTGTCTGTATGGAAACACAGCCCTGTTCCCTTTGCTAGGACACTGTCTGTATGGAAACACAGCCCTGTTCCTAATGTGCTAGGACACTGTTGGTGGAAAACACAGCCCTGTTCCCTAATGTGCTAGGGCACTGTCTGTATGGAAAACACAGCCCTGTTCCCTAATGTGCTAGGACACTGTCTGTATGGAAACACAGCCCTGTTCCCTAATGTGCTAGGACACTGTCTGTATGGAAAACACAGCCCCATTCTCCTGTCCCTTTGTCTAGCAACGCCTGCTGAGATCTTTGTGAAGGAGGACAACAACAACACATATTTTTTTACTCCAGTTGTACACACTAGCTCCATTGTGTGTGTGTGTGTGCATGTGAGTGTTTTTATGTGTGTGTTGGTGCGTGCGTGTGTGTGTGTGTGTGTGTGTGTGTGTGTGTGTGTGTGTGTGTGTGTGTGTGTGTGTGTGTGTGTGTGTGTGTGTGTGTGTGTGCGTGTGCGTGCGTGTGCGCGTGAGTGAGTGTGTGTGTGCGTGTGTGCGTGTGTGTGTGTGTGCGCGTGTGTTTTCAGTTTGAGTTTGTTGGAGGAATACTATTCGTGTGTTGAATAATGTTCATATCATCTAGGCCAGGGAAGTGTTTGTTCGCTTGTATAAAGGTGTGTGTGTTTTTACGTGCATACGGTTGTGTCCAGGTGTGATTTTGTCTCCTGTAGGGTCATCATAGGGTCATCATAGGGTCATCACTGGCAGATACAAAAAACAGACGTGGAAAAACCAACCAATTACAGGATCTTAAAGGCCGTTGTAGCTTTTAGGAATCACAGGTCAGAAAGAACAGTAGAACTACAATATGAATCATATCAGAACAGTAGAACTACAATATGAATCATATCAGAACAGTAGAACTACAATATGAATCATATCAGAACAGTAGAACTACAATATGAATCATATCAGAACAGTAGAACTACAATATGAATCATATCAGAACAGTAGAACTACAATATGAATCATATCAGAACATTAGAACTACAATATGAATCATATCAGAACAGTAGAACTACAATATGAATCATATCAGAACATTAGAACTACAATATGAATCATATCAGAACATTAGAACTACAATATGAATCATATCAGAACATTAGAACTACAATATGAATCATATCAGAACAGTAGAACTACAATATGAATCATATCAGAACATTAGAACTACAATATGAATCATATCAGAACAGTAGAACTACAATATGAATCATATCAGAACAGTAGAACTACAATATGAATCATATCAGAACAGTAGAACTGCAATATGAATCATATCAGAACATTAGAACTACAATATGAATCATATCAGAACAGTAGAACTACAATATGAATCATATCAGAACAGTAGATCTACAATATGAATCATATCAGAACAGTAGAACTGCAATATGAATCATATCAGAACATTAGAACTACAATATGAATTATATCAGAACAGTAGAACTACAATATGAATCATATCAGAACAGTAGAACTACAATATGAATCATATCAGAACAGTAGAACTACAATATGAATCATATCAGAACAGTAGAACTACAATATTAATCATTATGAAACATCTGAATGTCAGCACAGCGGGACAGTTTTAGTGGTTTGGGAAACGATCTCTTGCCATATCTGCACAATGTTCCCACAACCTAAAGCAACATTCTGGGAACGTTTAAAAGAACAGATTAAATGTGTTCTGGGAACGTTCTAGTAACATCAGGTGAATGTTTTTAACACTTAAAAAGAAACATTGTAGAATTATCCGCACAACTATATCGTTGTTTGAGTTTTGTCCCCACAACATTCAAACCAGACTTTTCCCACAAGCTAATGAAACATTCTGGGAACCTTATTAATAGAACAGATGAAACGTGTTCTGGGAAAGTTGTTGCAACATATAAGCAAATATTTTATACAAACGTTTTGTAATCATCAGCACGACTGGACAGTTTTAGTGTAATGACAAACATTTTGTTTTCAAATGTACTGGGAACTTTTACAGAATCAATTTTGGTTTGCTGGGTTAGCTGAGTGACACATTGAAGATAACATTAGCTTTTTTTATTTATTGTTTTATTTCACCTTTATTTAACCAGGTAGGCTAGTTGAGAACAAGTTCTCATTTACAACTGTGAGCTTTAATGATGTCATGGCGTTATCTTGTGTTGTTTGAGGTGTGGCACATCTCGAGTGGTAAGAGTTAAGTGTTCTTATCTTAAGCTTGTGCACTTCAGTGAAGGTATTAAAAATCACTGTGTTTGTTGCGGGCAACTACTGAAGCTATGAACACCTGTATAGGGGTTGGAGATAAGAGATGATGCGGGACAACTGGTATCACAGGCCTGACACAAGACTAACCCCAAACACAGGTGCACCGGCTGGGTACACAACTGGATTCGAAGCTTGGGTCTCTTGCGAGCCACAAAACTTTCTTTGTCCTCTGAGCTAAAGCCTAAGCAATAACTTGGGGGAGCTAACTGAACCTTTTTAAGGTTTCAGTTATACCCACATTGTTGCCCTCTGATGAACCAGTCTTCTCCTCAACTGATCTCATTGTCGATGTTAATTCGTATCAGAGTAAGTCAACAACGACACTGCACTGTAAGTGGCTAGGCTAACTACAAAAAAACCTCCATCATCTAAATATTAATATTTAAACAAAACGCAAAGAGGTAAAAGATTACCCAGGAGTCTTGTTCTTATCCTCGCTCTGGAGAGTTCAGTTGATATTGCACCTGGCATCACTCCGTATTAAAACCAAGTGCATAAATGCTGGATTGTTCTGTGTATTTCTGTGTATTTCTGTATTCAATAAACGTCCTGAGGTGATTGTGTCTGTGCAGACTGACCTTATGCTGGTCAAATCAAATCAAATTTATTTATATAGCCCTTCGTACATCAGCTGATATCTCAAAGTGCTGTACAGAAACCCAGCCTAAAACCCCAAACAGCAAGCAATGCAGGTGTAGAAGCACGGTGGCTAGGAAAAACTCCCTAGAAAAGCCAAAACCTAGGAAGAAACCTAGAGAGGAACCAGGCTATGTGGGGTGGCCAGTCCTCTTCTGGCTGTGCCGGGTAGAGATTATAACAGAACATGGCCAAGATGTTCAAATGTTCATAAATGACCAGCATGGTCGAATAATAATAAGGCAGAACAGTTGAAACTGGAGCAGCAGCACGGCCAGGTGGACTGGGGACAGCAAGGAGTCATCATGTCAAGTAGTCCTGGGGCATGGTCCTAGGGCCGCGGTTCAGTTGAAACTGGAGCAGCAGCACGGCCAGGTGGACTGGGGACAGCAAGGAGTCATCATGTCAGGTAGTCCTGGGGCATGGTCCTAGGGCTCAGGTCCTCCGAGAGAGAGAAGGAGAGAATTAGAACGCACACTTAGATTCACACAGGACACCGAATTGGACAGGAGAAGTACTCCAGATATAACAAACTGACCCCAGCCCCCCGACACATAAACTACTGCAGCATAAATACTGGACGCTGAGACAGGAGGGGTCAGGAGACACTGTGGCCCCACCCGAGGACACCCCCGGACAGGGCCAAACAGGAAGGATATAACCCCACCCACTATGCCAAAGCACAGCCCCCACACCACTGGAGGGATATCTTCAACCACCAACTTATGATGATCATGTGATCATGCATGTGATCATGCATGTGTGTGTGTTTCTGTGTATGTAGCCTCCGGTACCTATGCTGCTGTAGTTTACGTGTCGGGGGGGGGGGGCTAGGGTCAGTCTGTTATATCCGTAGTACTTCTCCTGTCTTATCCGGTGACCTGTGTGAATTTAAGTATTCTCTCTCTCTCTCTCTCTCTCTCTCTCTCTGTCTCTCTCTCTCGTCTCTCTCTCTCTCTCTCTCTCTCTCTCTCTCTCTCTCTCTCTCTCTCTCTCTCTCTCTCTCTCTCTCTCTGTCTCTGTCTCTGTCTCTCTCTCTCTCTCTCTCTCTCTCTCTCTCTCTCAGGACCTGAGCCCTAGGACAATGCCTCAGGACTACCTGGCTCGATGACTCCTTGTCCCCAGTCCACCTGGCCGTGCTGCTGCTCCAGTTTCGACTGTTCTGCCTGTTCCCCAGACGTGCTACCTGTCCCAGACCTGCTGTTTTCAACTCTCTAGAGACAGCAGGAGCGGTAGAGATACTCTGAATGATCGGCTATGAAAAGCCAACTGACATTTACTCCTGAGGTGCTGACCTGTTGCACTCTCGACAACCACTGTGATTATTATTATTTGACCCTGCTGGTCATTTATGAAGAATTGAATATCTTGGCCATGTTCTGTTATAATCTCCACCCGGCACAGCCAGAAGAGGACTGGCCACACCTCATCGCCTGGTTCCTCTCTAGGTTTCTTCCTAGGTTTTGGCCTTTCTAGGGAGTTTTTCCTAGCCACTGTGCTTCTACACCTGCATTGCTTGCTGTTTGGGGTTTTAGGCTGGGTTTCTGTACAGCACTTTGAGATATCAGCTGATGTAAGAAGGGCTTCATAAATACATTTGATTTGATGTGGTGGGAGATTGAGTGGGTTTTCAGCCTGTGTCTGGCTGGGTCTGGGCAGACTGTGGTGAGGTGGATGGTGGGTACCGGGGCTGAGGGATTCCCCTGCCTGTAGAGTGCCTCTGTCTAGCTGGCACCATGCCACCCACAACCTGGGCCACTGGGACTGCATGGAGATATACAGGCAGGAGGAGAGGGCAGGAGGAGAGGGCAGGAGGGTAGGGCAGGAGGGGAGGGCAGGAGGGGAGGGCAGGAGGAGAGGGCAGGAGGAGAGGGCAGGAGGGGAGGGCAGGAGGGGAGGACAGGAGGAGAAGGCAGGAGAGTAGATAGGGGAGGGAAGGAGGAGAAGGCAGGAGAGTAGGTAGGGGAGGGAAGGAGGAGAGGGCAGGTGGAGAGGACAGGAGAGTAGATAGGGGAGGGAAGGAGGGGGGTAATCACATAAAAAAAATAAACACAGCCAAAGAAAGACAGGAAGAGTAAGTAACCATGGAAACCCACAACCAAAGCTCAGACCAGAGCTACATTTGTCTCTCTTCTCACCTTTCTCTTCTCTCCTCCCTCCTCTCTCCTGCATCCTCCCTCCTTCCTCTTCTCTTCTTCCTCCTCTCTCCTCCCTCCTCTCTCCTTCATCCTCCCTCCTTCCTCTTCTCTTCTTCCTCCTCTCTCCTGCATCCTCCCTCCTTCCTCTTCTCTTCTTCCTCCTCTCTCCTCCCTCCTCTCTCCTTCATCCTCCCTCCTTCCTCTTCTCTTCTTCCTCCTCTCTCCTTCATCCTCCCTCCTTCCTCTTCTCTCCTCCCTCCTCTCTCCTGCATCCTCCCTCCTTCCTCTTCTCTTCTTCCTCCTCTCTCCTTCCTCCTCTCTTCTTCCTCCTCTTTCCTTCCTCCTCTCTCTTCTCTCCTTCCTCCTCTATCCTTCCTCATAAAGAGTTATGCTCCACAATGTGTTGAGTGGGGGAGCATGTGTGTCTGTGTGTGTGTGTGTTTTGGAATGATCTTGCAAATATCTTGTAAAAGCTAAATCAGTGGTGTGAAACTAAATCTTGTAATTGATGTAGTGTATGACTCTATACGTTAACCCAAAGTGAAAATAACTGTAGTTGAATGAGACTGGTTTGTTTCTGTGTTTCTGTTTGCATGTCTTATTGTAAACACTAGTCCATGCATGTCTCTATGTGTGTTCTCTCCTCCATACTTTAATATCAGTAATCACTTCCTGATTCATATTGAGTGTGTGCTCATATTATTCAATGATGAATGTCTCTCTCAGTCGCTATGGCTTAGTCACTGTCTAATGACACACACACACACACACACACACACACACACACACACACACACACACACACACACACACACACACACACACACACACACACACACACACACACACACACACACACACACACACACACACACCAAAAAAAAAACAGGCGGTCAGGCAGATCAAGAGATAGATTGTCCTGTGTTAACTCTGTCTACCGTCATTATGAGCTGTCTCCATACTACTGTCTCTATTACTGTCTCTATACTGCAGTCTCTATACAGTCTCTATACTACTGTCTCTATACTACAGTCTCTATACTACAGTCTCTACATTACTGTCTCTATACTACAGTCTCTATTCTACAGTCTCTATATACTACTGTCTCTATACTACAGTCTCTACACTAAAGTCTCTATACTACAGTCTCTATATTACAGTCTACACTACAGTCTCTAAATTACTGTCTCTATACTACAGTCTCTATATTACAGTCTCTATATTACTGTCTATATACTGTCTCTAAATTACTGTCTATATACTACAGTCTCTATACTACAGTCTCTATATTACAGTCTACACTACAGTCTCTAAATTACTGTCTCTATACTACAGTCTCTATATTACAGTCTCTATATTACTGTCTATATACTGTCTGTATACAGTCTCTATACTACCGTCTCTATACTACAGTCTCTATACTACTGTCTCTATACTACAGTCTCTATACTACAGTCTCTATATTACAGTCTACACTACAGTCTCTAAATTACTGTCTCTATACTACAGTCTCTATATTACAGTCTCTATATTACTGTCTATATACTGTCTGTATACAGTTTCTATACTACCGTCTCTATATTACAGTCTCTATACTACTGTCTCTATTCTGTCTCTATACCACAGTCTCTAAATGACTGTCTCTATACTAGTCGCTATATTACTGTATCTATATTACTGTCTATATACTGTCTCCATACTACCGCCTATATTCTGCTGTCTATATTACTGTCTCTATACTGCTGTCTATACTACTGTCTCTATACTGTATCTATATTACTGTCTCTATACTACTGTCTCTATACTGTCTCTATACTACTGTCTATATTACTGTCTCTATACTGCTGTCTATATTACTTTCTCTATACTGCTGTGTCTATACTGTCTCTATACTACTGTCTATATTACTGTCTCTATACTGCTGTCTATATTACTGTCTCTATACTGCTGTCTATACTACTGTCTCTATACTACTGTCTATATTACTGTCTCTATACTGCTGTCTATACTACTGTCTCTATACTGTATCTATATTACTGTCTCTATACTGTCTCTATACTACTGTCTATATTACTGTCTCTATACTGCTGTCTATATTACTGTCTCTATACTGCTGTCTATATTACTGTCTCTATACTGCTGTCTATATTACTGTCTCTATACTGCTGTCTATATTACTGTCTCTATACTGCTGTCTCTATACTGTCTCTACACTACTGTCTATATTACTGTCTCTATACTGCTGTCTATACTACTGTCTCTATACTGTATCTATATTACTGTCTCTATACTGTCTCTATACTACTGTCTATATTACTGTCTCTATACTGCTGTCTATATTACTGTCTCTATACTGCTGTCTATATTACTGTCTCTATACTGCTGTCTATATTACTGTCTCTATACTGCTGTCTATATTACTGTCTCTATACTGCTGTCTCTATACTGTCTCTACACTACTGTCTCTATACTGTCTCTATACTACTGTCTATATTACTGTCTCTATACTGCTGTCTATATTACTGTCTCTATACTGCTGTCTCTATACTGTCTCTATACTACTGTCTATATACTGTCTCTATACTACTGTCTATATACTGTCTCTATACTACTGTTTATATTATTGTCTCTATACTGCTGTCTATACTACTGTCTCTATATTACTGTCTCTATATTACTGTCTCTATACTACTGTCTATATTACTGTCTATATTACTGTCTCTATACTGCTGTCTCTATACTGCTGTCTATACTACTGTCTCTATATTACTGTCTCTATATTACTGTCTCTATACTACTGTCTATATTACTGTCTCTATACTGCTGTCTATATTAATGTCTCTATACTACTGTCTATATTACTGTCTCTATACTGCTGTCTATACTGCTGTATATATTACTGTCTCTATACTACTGTCTATATTACTGTCTCTATAATGCTGTCTCTATTACTGTCTCTGTACTACTGTCTATATTACTGTCTCTATATTACTGTCTCTATACTACTGTCTCTATACTGTCTCTATACTACTGTCTCTATTACTGTCTCTATAATGCTGTCTCTATTACTGTCTCTATACTACTGTCTCTATTACTGTCTCTATACTACTGTCTCTGTACTACTGTCTATATTACTGTCTCTATACTGCTGTCTCTATACTGCTGTCTCTATACTGCTGTCTCTATACTACTGTCTCTATTACTGTCTCTATACTACTGTCTCTATTACTGTCTCTATACTGCTGTCTCTATACTGCTGTCTCTATACTGCTGTCTATATTACTGTCTCTATACTACTGTCTATATTACTCTCTCTATATTTCTGTCTCTATACTACTGTCTATATTACTGTCTCTATACTACTGTCTATATTACTGTCTCTATACTACTGTATATATTACTGTCTCTATAATTCTGTCTCTATACTGCTGTCTATATTACTGTCTCTATACTGCTGTCTATATTACTGTCTCTATACTGTCTCTATACTACTGTCTATATTACTGTCTCTATACTGCTGTCTCGATACTGTCTCTATACTACTGTCTATATTACTGTCTCTATACTGTCTCTATATTTATGTCTCTATACTGTCTCTATACTACTCTCTATATTACTGTCTCTATACTACTGTCTATATTACTGTCTCTATAATTCTGTCTCTATATTACTGTCTCTATACTGCTGTCTCTATACTACTGTCTCTATTACTGTCTCTATACTACTGTCTCTATTACTGTCTCTATACTGCTGTCTCTATACTGCTGTCTCTATACTGCTGTCTATATTACTGTCTCTATACTACTGTCTATATTACTCTCTCTATATTTCTGTCTCTATACTACTGTCTATATTACTGTCTCTATACTACTGTCTATATTACTGTCTCTATACTACTGTATATATTACTGTCTCTATAATTCTGTCTCTATACTGCTGTCTATATTACTGTCTCTATACTGCTGTCTATATTACTGTCTCTATACTGTCTCTATACTGTCTCTATACTGCTGTCTATATTACTGTCTCTATACTGCTGTCTATACTACTGTCTCTATACTGCTGTCTATATTACTGTCTCTATACTGCTGTCTATATTACTGTCTCTATACTGCTGTCTATATTACTGTCTCTATTCTGCTGTCTATATTACTGTCTCTATACTGTCTCTATACTGTCTCTATATTACTGTCTCTATACTGTCTCTATACTGTCTCTATAATGCTGTCTATATTACTGTATCTATACTGCTGTCTATATTACTGTCTCTATACAGTCGCTATATTAATGTCTCTATACTGTCTCTATATTACTGTCTCTATTCTACTGTCTCTATACTGTCGCTATACTACTGTCTATATTACTGTCTCTATACTGCTGTCTATATTACTGTCTCTATACTTCTGTCTCTATACAGTCTCTATACTACAGTCTCTATACTCCTGTCTCTACACTACAGTCTCTATATTACAGCCTCTATACTACTGTCTCTATACTGTGTCTACACTACAGTCTCTACATTACAGTCTCTATACTACTGTCTCTATACTTTCTCTATTCTACAGTCTCTATACTACTGTCCCTATACTGTCTCTTTAATGTCTCTATACTACATTCTCTATAGTACAGTCTCTATATTACTGTCTCTATACTGTCTCTATACTACAGTCTCTACATTACAGTCTCTATACTACTGTCTCTATACTGTCTCTATACTACAGTCTCTATATTACTGTATCTATACTGTCTCGATACTGTCTATAATGTCTCATCCTCTAACCTGCTGTCTACACTCACTTACTCCCTGACCTACTGTCTCACCCTCTGACCTACTGTTTAACAATCTGACCTAGTGTCTCACTCACTGACCTGCTTTCTACACTCACTTACTCTCTGACCTACTGTCTCACTCTCTGACCTTCTGTCTCACTCTCTGACCTTCTGTCTAATTCTCTGACCTACTTTCTCACTCTAAGACCTACTGTCTCACTATCTGACCTACTGTCTCACTCTCAAACCGACTATCTCACTCTCAGACCTACTGTCTCACTCTCTGACCTTCTGTCTCACTCTCTGACCTACTGTCTCACTCGCTGAACTTCTGTCTCACTCTCTGACCTACTGTCTCACTCTCTGAACTTCTGTCTCCACTCACTTACTCTCTGACCTGTCTCACCCTCTGACCTACTGTCTCTCGCTCTGACCTACTGTCTCCAGTCACTTACTCTCTGACCTTCTGCCTCACCCTCTGACCTACTGTCTTACCCTCTGAGATATTGTCTCACTCTCTGACCTACTGTCTCACCCTCTGACCTACTGTCTCACTCTCTGCCCTACTGTTCCACTCTCTGACCTTCTGTCTCACTTTCTGACCTACTGTCTCACTCTCAAGATGTGTTTCTGACTGCTCAGGTATGTATATACTTGTCTGTGTGCGCGCTGCACGTGTGTGAGGGTTCAGGTTAAAGGGCCTGTTCCATGGCAAGACAGTACGGTGTCCACTGAGGGAAAAAAGAAAGGAGAACAAGATGAGAGGAATGAGAGGAAGAAGTCATGAGGAGAGAAAAGATGTCACTCATTTTGCAGGCTCCATTGCTCGTCTCTCATCTGAGAGAGAAGTCCATGTCATCACGTCCTCCCCTCTCTCCTCTGCCTGCCAATAACAACCAACAACAATAACAATAATAACCTCTGTGTGTTTAACATCCAGCTTCAATGTCAAAGTCAGATTAGAGCCGGAGAGGAAGGTTGACGTTTTACGTGCTACTAACCAATTGTGCTGTCTTGGTAGTTTTCTTACATTGTTTGTAACTTCTTTTTTTTCTTTTCTTTTTTTTAACTTATTTTGAACATAATGTTGCTGCTACCGTCTCTTATGAACAAAAATAACTTCTGGACATCAGGACAGAGATTACTCACTTTGTACTGGAATAAGCTTTTTCCTTTAACGAGTCTGACGAGTCTGACGAGTCCGACGCGAAGGATATAATGCTTTCTCGGGAACAAGCCCAAATCCCAGTCATTTGCATGAAGAAGGTTTGTGAAATAGATTTTTTGTGGGGTCCTTAGCTAATTGATGAGCTTCGTGGGCAAACCCCCCCCCAAAAATCAATTTTATTTCCAGGTTGTAAGAAACAGGAAATAGGAATACTCTGGGGGGATGAATCATTCGCAAGCCGATGAATCATTCGCAAGCCGCTGAATCATTTGCAAGCCGCTGAATCATTCGCAAGCCGATGAATCATTCGCAAGCCGCTGAAGCATTCGCAAGCCGATGAATCATTCGCAAGCCGATGAATCATTCGCAAGCCGCTGAAGCATTCGCAAGCTGATGAATCATTCGCAAGCCGCTGAATCATTTGCAAGCCGCTGAATCATTCGCAAGCCGATGAATCATTCGCAAGCCGCTGAATCATTCGCAAGCCGCTGAATCATTCGCAAGCCGATGAATCATTCGCAAGCCGCTGTAGGTGTTCCTGTTGTCAAGGTGGGAAACGCCAGTTTGGAGTGTGATTGAGATTGTGTAATCTGAGGATCTGTTGCAAATTGGAGTGGGTCTAAGTTACCTGGAAGGATGCTGTTGTTGTGAGTCTTGACGAGCTTTTGATTTACACAACATGCCATTTTGAAGATGCAAAACATGTTTTACTGTGAAACAAACAAGTAATTAGACAAAAACAAAAACTGAAAACTTGAGCGTGCATAACTATTCACCCCTCCCAAAGTCAATACTTTGTAGAGCCACCTTTTGCAGAAATTACAGCTGCAAGTCTCTTGGGCTATGTCTGTATAAGCTTGGCACATCTAGCCACTGGGATTCTTGTCCATTTTCAAGTCAAAACTGCTCCAGCTCCTTCAAGTTGGAAGGAGCTGGAGTACAACAATCTTTAAGTCATACCACAGATTCCTCAAATGGATTGACGTCTGGGCTTTGACTAGGCCATTCCAAGACATTTAAATGTTTCCCCTTAAACCACTCGAGTGTTGCTTTAGCAGTATGATTGGCGTCATTGTCCTGCTGGAAGGTGAACCTCTGTCCCAGTCTCAAATCTCTGGAAGACTAAAACAGATTTCCCTCAACAATTTCCTTGTATTTAACACCATCCATCCTTCCTTCAATTCTGAACGTGTTCCCAGTCCCTGCCAATTAAAAACATCCCCACAGCATGATGCTTCACTGTGGGGATGGTGTTCTCAGGGTGATGAGAGGGGTTGGGTTTGCGCAAGACATAGAATTTTCCTCGATGGCCAAAAAGCTCATTATTGAGCTCTCATCTGACCAGAGTACCTTCTTCCATATTTTTGGGGAGTGTCCTACATGCCTTTAGGCGATCACCAAACATGTTTGCTTATTTTTTCTTCAAGCAATGGCTCTTTTCTGGCCACTCTTCTGTAAAGCCCAGCTCTGTGGAGTGTAATGCTTAATAATGCTTAAAGTGGTCCTATGGACAGATACTACAATCTCCCATGTGGAGCTTTGCAGCTCCTTTAATAAGGGTTAACTTTGGTATATTGGTGCCTCACTGTATATAGACTTTTTGTTTTCTTTTGTTGTACTGTATTATTGACTGTATGTTTTGTTTATTCCATGTGTAACTCTGTGTTGTTGTATGTGTCGAATTGCTACGCTTTATCTTGGCCAGGTCGCAGTTGTAAATTAGAATTTGTTCTCAACTAGCCTACCTGGTTAAATAAAGGTGAAATAAATACAAAATAAAATATAGCTTCATTATTGTTATGTTAATGTATTACATTTGATACATTTTTACTTCAGTTTATTTGGTAAATATTTTATTAACTCTTTGTTGAACTGCACTGTTTGTACTTGTAGTGCTTGTAATGAAGCATTTCAGTGTACTTCTCGTTTTCGTTCCGTGTCAAATAAAGTTTGATTTTATTCAATGATTTGACACATACACACACAGCCTACACACACATACACATAGCCTACACACACACAGCCTACACACACACATACACACAGCCTACACACACACAGCCTACACACACACATACACACAGCCTACACACACACATACACACAGCCTACCCCCAAACAGCCTACCCCCACACAGCCCACCCCCACACACCGTACACACACAGCCTACACACACACATTGTTAACAGCCTCCACACTGCTGTAGGATGGAGCTAACACACAGCCTGTTGTCCCCGTTAGGATGGAATAACTCTCCACAAGGTCAGTTCACCCCCACATCCTAAGACAAAGCCCATTGTTAAGAGGATCCTACTTCTGCTGTAGGATGGAGCTGCTGTCCTACTGTTGTCCCTCCGTTCTGCTGTCCTACTGAATAACTCTCCTCTGTCTTCTACAGATTCATAGCACTGATTGACAAGGTCAGTTCACTGTCCAAGATTCTGTTCTATTTCTCCTCCGCTGATGATCAGGATCAGTACCCATTGTTAAGAGGATCCTACTTCTGCTGTAGGATGGAGCTGCTGTCCTACTGCTGCTGTAGGATGGAGCTGCTGTCCTACTGCTGCTGTAGGATGGAGCTGCTGTCCTACTTCTGCTGTAGGATGGAGCTGCTGTCCTACTTCTGCTGTAGGATGGAGCTGCTGTCCTACTGCTGCTGTAGGATGGAGCTGCTGTCCTACTGCTGCTGTAGGATGGAGCTGCTGTCCTACTGCTGCTGTAGGATGGAGCTGCTGTCCTACTTCTGCTGTAGGATGGAGCTGCTGTCCTACTTCTGCTGTAGGATGGAGCTGCTGTCCTACTTCTGCTGTAGGATGGAGCTGCTGTCCTACTTCTGCTGTAGGATGGAGCTGCTGTCCTACTTCTGCTGTAGGATGGAGCTGCTGTCCTACTTCTGCTGTAGGATGGAGCTGCTGTCCTACTGCTGCTGTGGAGCTGATGGAGGATGGAGCTGCTGTCCTACTTGCTGTAGGATGGAGCTGCTGTCCTAGGATGGAGCTGCTGTCCTACTTGCTGTAGGATGGAGCTGCTGTCCTACTTCTGGATGGAGCTGCTGTCCTACTGCTGCTGTAGGATGGAGCTGCTGTCCTACTTCTGCTGTAGGATGGAGCTGCTGTCCTCCTAGGATGGAGCTGCTCTGCTGTAGGATGGAGCTGCTGTCCTACTTCTGCTGTAGGATGGAGCTGCTGTCCTACTTCTGCTGTAGGATGGAGCTGCTGTCCTACTTCTGCTGTCCTACTTCTGCTGTAGGATGGAGCTGCTGTCCTTCTGCTGTGGAGGATGGAGCTGCTGTCCTACTGCTGCTGTAGGATGGAGCTGCTGTCCTACTTGTAGGATGGAGCTGCTGTGTCCTAGGATGGATGGAGCTGCTGTCCTACTTCTGCTGTAGGATGGAGCTGCTGTCCTACTGCTGCTGTAGGATGGAGCTGCTGTCCTGCTGTAGGATGGAGCTGCTGTCCTAGGATGGAGCTTCTGCTGTAGGATGGAGCTGCTGTCCTACTTCTGCTGTAGGATGGAGCTGCTGTCCTACTTCTGCTGTAGGATGGAGCTGTCCTACTTCTGCTGTAGGATGGAGCTGCTGTCCTACTTCTGCTGTAGGATGGAGCTGCTGTCCTACTTCTGCTGTAGGATGGAGCTGCTGTCCTACTTCTGCTGTAGGATGGAGCTGCTGTCCTACTGTGCTGTAGGATGGAGCTGCTGTCCTAGGATGGAGCTGCTGTCCTACTGCTGTAGGATGGAGCTGCTGTCCTACTGTAGGATGGATGCTGTCCTACTTCTGCTGTAGGATGGAGCTGTGTCCTACTTCTGCTGTAGGATGGAGCTGCTGTCCTACTTCTGCTGTAGGATGGAGCTGCTGTCCTACTGCTGTAGGATGGAGCTGCTGTAGGATGGAGCTGCTGTCCTACTTCTGCTGTAGGATGGAGCTGCTGTCCTACTTCTGCTGTAGGATGGAGCTGCTGTCCTACTGCTGCTGTAGGATGGAGCTGCTGTCCTACTACTGCTGTCCTATGGAGCTGCTGCTGTAGGATGGAGCTGCTGTCCTACTTCTGCTGTAGGATGGAGCTGCTGTCCTACTGCTGGATGGAGCTGCTGTCCTACTTGTAGGATGGAGCTGCTGTCCTAGGATGGAGCTGCTGTCCTACTTCTGCTGTAGGATGGAGCTGCTGTCCTGTAGGATGGAGCTGCTGTCCTACTTCTGCTGTAGGATGGAGCTGCTGTAGGATGGAGCTGCTGTCCTACTGCTGCTGTAGGATGGAGCTGCTGTCCTACTTCTGCTGTAGGATGGAGCTGCTGTCCTACTTCTGCTGTAGGATGGAGCTGCTGTCCTACTTCTGCTGTAGGATGGAGCTGCTGTCCTACTGCTGCTGCTGTCCTACTTCTGCTGTAGGATGGAGCTGCTGTCCTGCTGTAGGATGGAGCTGCTGTCCTAGGATGGAGCTGCTGTCCTACTTCTGCTGTAGGATGGAGCTAGGATGGAGCTGCTGTCCTACTTCTGCTGTAGGATGGAGCTGCTGTCCTGCTGCTGTAGGATGGAGCTGCTGTCCTACTTGTAGGATGGAGCTGCTGTCCTACTGCTGCTGGATGGAGCTGCTGTCCTACTTCTGCTGTATGGAGCTGCTGTCCTACTTCTGCTGTAGGATGGAGCTGCTGTCCTACTGCTGCTGTAGGATGATGGTAGGATGGAGCTGCTGTCCTACTTCTGCTGTAGGATGGAGCTGCTGTCCTACTGCTGCTGTAGGATGGAGCTGCTGTCCTACTTCTGCTGTAGGATGGAGCTGCTGTCCTAGGATGGAGCTGCTGTCCTGCTGTAGGATGGAGCTGCTGTCCTACTTCTGCTGTAGGATGGAGCTGCTGTCCTACTTCTGAGCTGCTGTCCTACTGGAGGATGGAGCTGCTGCTGTCCTGCTGTCCTACTTCTGCTGTAGGATGGAGCTGCTGTCCTTGCTGTCCTACTGCTGCTGTAGGATGGAGCTGCTGTCCTACTTCTGCTGTAGGATGGAGCTGCTGTCCTACTTCTGCTGTAGGATGGAGCTGCTGTCCTACTTCTGCTGTAGGATGGAGCTGCTGTCCTACTTCTGCTGTAGGATGGAGCTGCTGTCCTACTGCTGCTGTAGGATGGAGCTGCTGTCCTACTGCTGCTGTAGGATGGAGCTGCTGTCCTACTGCTGCTGTAGGATGGAGCTGCTGTCCTACTTCTGCTGTAGGATGGAGCTGCTGTCCTACTGCTGTAGGATGGAGCTGCTGTCCTACTGCTGCTGTAGGATGGAGCTGCTGTCCTACTTCTGCTGTAGGATGGAGCTGCTGTCCTACTGCTGCTGTAGGATGGAGCTGCTGTCCTACTGCTGCTGTAGGATGGAGCTGCTGTCCTACTGCTGCTGTAGGATGGAGCTGCTGTCCTACTGCTGTAGGATGGAGCTGCTGTCCTACTGCTGCTGTAGGATGGAGCTGCTGTCTTGCTGTAGGATGGAGCTGCTGTCCTAGGATGGAGCTGCCTGTCCTTCTGCTGTAGGATGGAGCTGCTGTCTTGCTGCTGTAGGATGGAGCTGCTGTCCTACTGCTGTAGGATGGAGCTGCTGTCCTACTTCTGCTGTAGGATGGAGCTGCTGTCCTACTGCTGTCTGCTGCTGTAGGATGGAGCTGCTGTAGGATGGAGCTGCTGTCCTATCGGAGCTGCTGCTGCAGGATGGAGCTGCTGCCTGTCCTACTGCTGCTGTAGGATGGAGCTGCTAGGATGGAGCTGGAGCTGCTGTCCCTACTGCTGTAGGATGGAGCCGCTGTCTTGCTGTAGGATGGAGCTTCTGTCCTAGGATGGAGCAGCTGTCCTACTTCTTGCTGCTGTAGGATGGAGCTGCTGTCCTACTTGCTGTAGGATGGAGCTGCTGTCCTTAATGTGGAGCTGCTGTCCTACTGCTGCTGCAGGATGGAGCGGAGCTGCTGCAGGATGGAGCTGCTGTCCTATGGGAGCTGCTGTCCTACTGCTGTAGGATGGAGCGCTGTCAAATGGAGCACTGTCCTACTTCTGCTGTAGGATGGAGCCATGGAAACCATGGAAACCATGTGCTTGATACCATTCCACTGATTCCGCTCCAGCCATTGCCATGATCCCGCCCTCCCCAATTAAGGTGCCACCAACCACCTGTGTAGTGTGTGTGAATGTGTGTATGTAATTACATCATTGTGTGTGTGTGTGTGTGCGTGTGTGTGTGTGTGTGTGTGTGTGTGTGTGTGTGTGTGTGTGTGTGTGTGTGTGTGTGTGTGTGTGTGTGTGTGTGTGTGTGTGTGTGTGTGTGTGTGTGTGTGTGTGTGTGTGCTTAAATGCATTATTTTCGGAGTATATGTAAATGTGGTTCATGAGGCTCTGAATGATATGCAGGTGGGAGTGGGTTTTGTGTAAAATCCAATACACATTTGGACCTGAAGAAAACACCCCTTATTCATCACAGCCAGTTTATCCTAAGCAAAACAGGAAGTAAAAGTGGACTTGGATTGATGCTTGCCCAATACCCTGATCGTGCTGTGTGGTTGATTGACCCACAGGGAACAACCACAGGGTCAAAGGTCAATCGATCCACTCTGAATCTATTTCAGGCTGAGGAAGCAGAAGGAGAAAATACCTGTCATCAACATCGGCCTACTGGGGATGGGATGAGGAAATTATCCTATGATAACCGTTGAGGAGTCAGGTTTTAAAAACTTTATAGACTACAGAAGCAGGTTTTTCCTCTTTAAATTGGATGAATAATGAGATATAAATATTTACTGTAAATGTTATTGTGACAACAGCTTGTCAAAAGCTCCTACATTCAATTGACTCTCCACAGGTTCAGTGACATCAGCGCTTTTGTCTGTACTACTTGGGGGATTCTTCTCCAGGTTCATCTCTCTGTAGGGGATGGCTTTGTTATGGAAGGGTGGGGAATGGCTCCACAATCAATTTAATGACGGCAGCTGAAAACATAGCCCACTAGCACCTGGACAAGAATACCCTTCAATCCCTCTACATAAACTGTGCTCTCTCTCTCTCTCTCTCTCTCTCTCTCTCTCTCTCTCTCTTGCTCATTTCAATTTAAGGGCTTTATTGGCATGGAAATCATACAGTTGAAGTCGGAAGTTTACGTACACCTTAGCCCAAATACATTTAAACTGAGTTTTTCACAATTCCTGACATTTAATCCTTGTAAAAATTCCCTTTTTTTTAGGTCAGTTAGGATCACCACTTTATTTTAATAATGTGAAATGTCAGAATAATAGTAGAGAGAATAATTTATTTCAGCTTTTGTTTCTTTCATCAAATTCCTAGTGGCTACCAAATTAGTATTTGGTAATGTTGCCTTTAAATTGTTTAACTTGGGTCAAACATTTCGGGCAGCCTTCCGAAACTATAGTTTTTAAACATTTTTTTTAAATTTTACCCCCTTTTCTCACCAATTTTGATGTACCCAATTGTTAGTAATTACTATCCTGTCTCATCGCTACAACTCCTGTACAGTCTGGGGAGAGACGAAAGCCATGCGTCCTCCGAAACACAACCCAAACCAACCTTAACACAGCGCGCATCCAACCCGGAAGCCAGTCACACCAATGTGTCGGAGGAAACACGTGCACCTGGCGACCTGGTTAGCGTGCACTGCGCCCGGCCGGGCCACAGGAGTCGCTGGTGCGCGATGAGACAAGGATATCACTACCGGTCAAACCCTCCCTAACGACTCTGGGCCAATTGTGCGTCGCCCCATGGACCTCCCGGTCGCGGCCGGCTGCGACAGAGCCTGGGCTCGAACCCAGAGTCTCTGGTGGCACAGCGAGCACTGCGATGCAGTGCCCTAGACGACTGCGCCACCCAGGAGGCCTAAACTATAGTTTGTTAACAAGAGTTGAAAAACTAGTTTAAATAACTCCAACCTAAGTATGTATGTATGTAAACTTCCGACTTCAACTGTATGTTAACGTTGCCAAAGCAAGTGAAGTAGATCATAAACAAAAGTGAAATGAAAAATAAAAATGAACAGTAAACATTACACTCACAAAAGTACCAAAAGAATAAAGACATTTCAAATGTCATATTATTTGCAAATAGTTAAAGAACAATAGTGAAAATAAATAAACATAAATATGGGTTGTATTTACAATGGTTTTTGTTCTTCACTGGTTGCCCTTTTTGTGGCAACAGGTCACAAATCTTGCTTTTGTGATTTCACACGGTGGTATTTCACCCAGTAGCCAAGGGAGTTTATCAAAATTGGGCTTGTTTTCCAATTATTTGTGGATCTGTGTAATCTGAGGGAAATATGTCTCTCTAATATGGTCATATATTTGGCAGGAGGTTAGGAAGTGCAGCTCAGTTTCCACCTCATTTTGTAGGCAGTGAGCACATAGCCTGTCTTCTCTTGTGAGCCAGGTCTGCCTATGGCAGCCTTTCTCAATAGCAAGGCTTTGCTCACTGAGTCTGTACATAGTCAAAGCTTTGGGTCAGTCACAGTGGTCAGGTATTCTGCCACTGTGTACTCTCTGTTTAGGGCCAAAGAGCATTCTAGTTTGCTCTGTTTTTTTTGTGTTAATTCTTCCAAATGTGTCAAGTAACTATATTTTTGTTTTCTCATGATTTGGTTGGGTCTAATTGTGTTGCTGTCCTGGGGCTCTGTTGGGTCTGTATGTGTTTGTGAACAGAGCCTCAGGACCAGCTTGCTTAAGGGACTCTTCTCCAGGTTCATCTCTCTGTATGTGCTGGCTTTATTATGGAAGGATTGGGAATAGCGTGTGCTCCACAATCAATTTAATGAAGGTAGCTGATAACATAGCCCACGAACACCAGGAAAAGAATACTTTTCACCTCTTGATCAACCCCCATAAACTGTCCAACCTGTCTGTCTCTGACTCT
>NC_088240.1:7023754-7066254 GCF_036934945.1 Oncorhynchus masou masou | reverse complement strand
ATTGTGATTTTTGCACAAAACAGAGAGGTAGCCATTTTTCCTCCAGGTCCTAGTGAAAAGCCAACTGTCCCGGTTGATATGTTATCAAATAGATATTTGAAAAACACCTTGAGGATTGATTAAAAAAAACACTTGCCATGTTTCTGTCGATATTATGGATATAATTTGGAATTTTTGTCTGCTTTGTCGTGACCGCTATTTCCGGTGGATTCCGCATCAAACTAACGGAGGTATTTAGATATAGAAAATATCTTTATGGAACAAAAGGAACATTTGCTGTCTAACTGGGAGTCTCGTGAGTGAAAACATCCGAAGCTCATCGAAGGTAAACAATTCATTTGATTGCTTTTCTGATTTTTGTGACAAAGTTACCTGCTGCTAGGTGTACATAATGTTTTGCTAGTATATCGATAAACTTACACAAACACTTGTATAGTTTTCGCTGTAAAGCATAATTTCAAAATCTGAGACGACAGGGTGATTAACAAAAGGCTAAGCTGTGTTTCGCTATATTTCACTTGTGATTTCATGAATATGAATATTTTCTATTAAGATTATTTGACCGTTGCACTATGCTATTTAGCGTAGTTAATGACAATTATCCCGGATCCGGTGGTTCCAAGAGGTTTTAAGGTTATATGAGTCACCAGCTTCAGTGGTTTTTGCAATTCGTTCCAGTCAATGGCAGCAGAAAACTGGAAGGAAAGGCGGCCAAAGGAGGAATTGCCTTTGGGGGTGACCAGTGAAATATACCTGCTGGAGTGCGTGCTACGGGTGGGTGCTGCTATGGTGACCAGTGAGCTGAGATAAGGTGGGGCTTTACCTAGAATATACTTGTAGATGACCTGGAACCAGTGGGTTTGGCGACGAGTATGAAGCGAGGGCCAACCAACGAGAGGGTGAGTAGTTTATGGAGCTTTGGTGACAAAATGGGTGTCACTGTGATAGACTGCATCCAATTTGTTGAGTAGAGTGTTGGAGGCTATTTTGTAAATGACATCGCCGACGTGGAGGATCGGTAGGATGGTCAGTTTTACGAGGGTATGTTTGGCAGCGTGAGTGAAGGATGCTTTGTTGCAAAATAGGAAGCCGATTCTAGATTTAATTTTGGATTGGAGATGCTTAATGTGAGTCTGGGAGGAGAGTTTACAGTCTAACCAGATTCCTAGGTATTTGTAGTTGTCCACATATTCTAAGTCAGAACCATCCAAAGTAGTGATGCTGGACGGGTGGGCAGGTGCGGGCAGCGATCGGTTGAAGAGCATGCATTTAGTTTTACTTGCATTCAAGAGCAGTTAGAGGCCACGGAACGAGAGTTTTATGGCATTGAAGCTCGTCTGGAGGTTAGTTAACAGTGTCCAAAGAAGGGCCAAAGGTATACAGAATGGTGTCGTCTGCGTAGAGGTGGATCAGGGAGTCACCCGCAGCAAGAGCGATGTTGATGTATGTAAACAGAGAAGAGAGTCGGCCCGAGATTTGAACCCTGTGGCACCCCCATAGAGACTGCCAGAGGTCCGGACAGCAGACCCTCCGATTTGACACACTGAACTCTATCAGAGAAGTAGTTGGTGAACCAGGCGAGGCAATCATTTGAGAAACCAAGGCTGTTGAGTCTGCCGATAAGATTGTGGGGATTGACAGTCTCTCTGTGTGCGGGCGGGAATCCGTGTAGGTGTGTGTATTTGTGTGCGTGTTTGCGCATGGCGAGAAAGCCTCAGGGGTAACTGTTAACATAGGCAGTCATCTCTCTGAGTCAGGACCCAATGCGTGGTTCTCACTACCATGTGACGTGTGGGTGACATTTCACCCTGAGATCAGAGAGACTGTCAGTCTGAAGTGTCCCCGCTGTAAAATACATGTTCAGGAGGGAAAGAGGCCTCCGTTCGCTGTTCCGGTGCATTTGGACAAGATGTCTTTTCCCAGACCCAGTTCTGGCTCATTTTGATAATGGGCCATTCTATATCAAAAACTCATTTGACATTTTAGTAGAGACAAGATTAAATTGAGAATAGTCTGATTTGTGAAAAATATGATCACTCAATGAGAGAACAGCCTATGCAGCCAGAGGCAAGGAACAGAGAGCAAACTTTTTGTTTTCTCCAATTTTTTTTGTGCTACTTGATCAAATCATCAATAGCCTATAGTAGCATCATGCAACCGTGGAGCCTTGGTTCCCCCAATCTATCCTTATACTAAGTTGTGCAAGGCAGATCAGGTTTCAAGCATCTGGTCAGAACTTCCTGTCTTTGAGTCAACAGATTCTGACAACCGTGATGAACGATGTCTTAGAGATAGTAATCACGCATAAATCAGAAAAATCTCAAAAAAGACATTCTAATGTTTGTTTCATTCAACACTACAGTTGCCACCTAACTCTAAATCTAGGGAACAAGACCTGTTTAAAATAGTGACTTTTACGCTCAACATTGCCACTTCATATGCACACACTCTGGCTTTGAATGGCAAAAATATAAGTTATAATTTATATTATAAGGTCAATTATATTATTTTTACTTTAAAATTATATAAAATAATGGCACCGGATTAAGGAGCATATCTAGTCTGATACATGAACAGGCCTACAGCCTATAGCCAGATAACATACAGTATCTTGTCTGATAAATGAACAGGCCTACAGCCTATAGCCAGATAACATACAGTATCTTGTCTGATAAATGAACAGGCCTACAGCCTATAGCCAGATAACATACAGTATCTTGTCTGATAAATGAACAGGCCTACAGCCTAACATACAGTATCTAGACAGATAACATACAGATAACATCTATGTCTGATAAATGAACAGGCCTACAGCCTATAGTCAGATAACATACAGTATCTAGACTGATAAATGAACAGGCCTACAGTCTATAGCCAGATAACATACAGTATCTTGTCTGATAAATGAACAGGCCTACAGCCTATAGCCAGATAACATACAGTATCTTGTCTGATAAATGAACAGGCCTACAGCCTATAGTCAGATAACATACAGTATCTTGTCTGATAAATGAACAGGCCTACAGTCTATAGCCAGATAACATACAGTATCGAGTCTGATAAATAAACAGGCCTACAGCCTATAGCCAGATAACATACAGTATCTTGTCTGATAAATGAACAGGCCTACAGCCTATAGCCAGATTACATACAGTATCGAGTCTGATAAATAAACAGGCCTACAGCCCTATAGCCAGATAACATACAGTATCTTTTCTGATAAATGAACAGGCCTACATCCTATAGCCAGATAACATACAGTATCTTGTCTGATAAATGAACAGGCCTACAGCCTATAGTCAGATAACATACAGATCTAACATAAATGAACAGTATATAGCCAGATAACATACAGTATCTTGTCTGATAAATGAACAGGCCTACTGCCTATAGTCAGATAACATACAGTATCTTGTCTGATAAATGAACAGGCCTACAGTCTATAGCCAGATAACATAC
This sequence comes from Oncorhynchus masou masou, assembly GCF_036934945.1. Lineage (NCBI taxonomy): Eukaryota > Metazoa > Chordata > Actinopteri > Salmoniformes > Salmonidae > Oncorhynchus > Oncorhynchus masou. The sequence goes on along the minus strand of NC_088240.1, from coordinate 7,062,795 downwards.
AGTATCGAGTCTGATAAATAAACAGGCCTACAGTCTATAGCCAGATAACATACAGTATCTTGTCTGATAAATAAACAGGCCTACAGCCTATATCATGGAACATAGCCAGATAACATACAGTAGACCAACTCATATTCTGTTCTTCTGAAATACATGTTCTTCATATCATAATGTTCTACAATAATATTCAACTTATTATTCAAGTTTTTTTTAAATGTAGACATTCCAAAGATGTGGCTTGTATGAGTGGAGATGCTAAAGTTGTTTATGTTAATTAACGGTCAATTACCGTGAGACCGGCAGTCTTTTGCATGACAATAACCTGCTGACAACGTTTTATGACCTCCACAGCCGTAGTGGGCCCACAACCTCAAGCTCAACCTCGACAAGACAGAGCTGCTCTTCCTCCCGGGGAAGGCTTTCCCACTCCAAGACATCTCCTTCACGATTGACAACTCCACGGTGTCTCCCTCCCAGAGTACAAAGAACCTTGGCGTGACCCTGGACAACACCCTGTCGTTCTCTGCGAACATCAAAGCAGTGACTGGCTCCTGCAGGTTCATGCTCTACAACATCTGTAGAGTACGACCCTACCTCACACAGGAAGAGGCGCAGGACCTGATCTAGGCACTTGTCATCTCCCAGCTGGACTACTGCAACTCGCTGTTGGCTGGGCTCCCTGCTTGTACCATCAAACCCTTGCTACTTATCCAGAACGCCGCAGCCCGCCTGGTGTTCAATCTTCCCACGTCACCCTGTTCCTCCGCACACTCCACTCCACTCCGCTTCCAGGCAAAGCTCGCATCCACTACAAGCCCATGGTGCTTACCTACGGAACAGCAAGTGGAACTGCCCCTCCCTACCATCCAGGTACGCTCAAACCCTAAACCCCAACCCAAGTACTCCGTGCTACCACCTCTGGTCTCTTGGGCCCCTCCCAGTCAAAGCTTGTCTCTGGTTTAATAGCATGTATAAGGGATCTGCCACAGTACATGGAGGCTTTAAACCCCGTAGTCACAGGAAGACCGAATTATTCTGCTACTTCAATCAATGCTTCAGATTGTATTGCCTCGTGTGTTCTGGTGTATTTGAATAATGGGTTTCTCACACCGGAGCACAGACTTTGTCAGAAATTAGATCTGTTGGGATTCGTTTGTGTGTGTGTGTGTGTGTGTGTGTGTGTGTGTGTGCGTGCGTGCGCGTGCTTGTGTGTCAGTCAGGCATCAGTGGAGTACATAGTGCCATTTGCATGTCTGCTGGTGTTTGTATTCCTGTTGGCCATTTGCCCATACCCTAAAGTGTGACGCTGTTCCCAACCAACCAGGAAATAAAGAAATAATCTCTCACACGCATTAATGAATTTGCAGGTTGTTTAAATTAAACCCCTATGTACTTTGCCAGCAGGGTTGGGGAGTACCGGATTAGATGTAATCTATTACATGTAAAACAACGATAACTGTAATCCGTATAATAATATAATAATATAGTAATATTGTAATCAGATTACAGATACTTTTGAAAAACTAGATGATTACTGAGAGGATTACTTTTAAATTCAGAAAGGATGTTTGTGAAAATGACAAATCATCATTAAAAAAACATGCAAGTTTAAGTTTCTTTCACTTGCTAAGCAAGTCTGACCACCAATCAGAGACCACTATGATGACACACCAAATGATGACCACCAATCAGAGACCACCATGATGACACACTGGCCCAATGCTCTAACCATTAGGCTACCTGCTGGTTACTGGCCCAGCGCTCTAACCACTAGTCTACCTGCTGGTTACTAGTCCAACTCTCTAACCACTAGGCTACCTGCTGGTTACTAGTCCAACGCTCTAACCATTAGGCTACCTGCTGGTTACTGGCCCAGCGCTCTAACCACTAGTCTACCTGCTGGTTACTAGTCCAACTCTCTAACCACTAGGCTACCTGCTGGTTACTAGTCCAACGCTCTAACCATTAGGCTACCTGCTGGTTACTAGTCCAATGCTCTAACCACTAGGCTACCTGCTGGTTACTAGTCCAACGCTCTAACCACAAGGCTACCTGCTGGTTACTAGTCCAATGCTCTAACCACTAGGCTACCTGCTGGTCACTAGTCCAACAGTCTAAACACTAGGCTACCTGCTGGTTACTAGTCCAATGCTCTAACCACTAGGCTACCTGCTGGTCACTAGTCCAACAGTCTAAACACTAGGCTACCTGCTGGTCACTAGTCCAACAGTCTAAACACTAGGCTACCTGGTGGTTACTAGTCCAATGCTCTAACCACTAGGCTACCTGCTGGTCACTAGTCCAACAGTCTAAACACTAGGCTACCTGCTGGTTACTAGTCCAATGCTCTAACCACTAGGCTACCTGCTGGTCACTAGTCCAACAGTCTAACCACTAGGCTACCTGCTGGTTACTAGTCCAATGCTCTAACCACTAGGCTACCTGCTGGTCACTAGTCCAACAGTCTAACCACTAGGCTACCTGCTGGTTACTAGTCCAATGCTCTAACCACTAGGCTACCTGCTGGTCACTAGTCCAACAGTCTAACCACTAGGCTACCTGCTGGTTACTAGTCCAATGCTCTAACCACTAGGCTACCTGCTGGTCACTAGTCCAACAGTCTAAACACTAGGCTACCTGCCACCCCTGAATGTAATGCCTTTTTCCTCTCAATTCCGTGATAGTCAGTTGGTAGTCACAGTCTTGTCCCATTTCTGCAACTCCCGTACGGACTCAGGGAGAGGTGAAGGTTGAGAGCCATGTGTACTTCGAAACACGACCCAGCCAAGCCGCACTGCTTCTTGACACACTGCTCGCTTAATTAACCCAGCTGCACCAATGTGTCGGAGGAAACACCTTACAGCTGGCGACCAAAGTCAGTGTGCATACGCCTGGCCCACCACAAGTAATCGCAAGAGTGAGATGGGACAAGGACATACCAGCCGTCCAAGCCCTCCCTTAACCCGGACGATGCTGGGCTAATTGTGCGCCGCTTCATGAATCTCGGGGTCATGGCCGGTTGCTACAGAGCCTGGGATTTCTATTCTTCTCCTTTCTCTCACACCACTAAAATGGTGGTTCAAGAGAAAGTTCAGGGTTCAAGCCTTCTCAAACTGAGTTCTGCATGTCAAAAAAAGTATAAGTTATAAGCATCTTCATCCTAATCAACAACATCATCATCATCATCATCATCATCATCATCATCATCATGTCAGAGCTTCAGTGTGCCTTTATTGCCCTGCAGAATGCTTATGCTGAACTGAACTAAATTGATAATTTATGCGGGTTAAATGAAGTTATATTTTCCAAATGATCTGTAACTCAGGTCCTGAAGCAAGAATATGCATATTCATGGTACCATTTGAAAGGAAACACTTTGAAGTTTGTGGAAATGTAAAAGGAATGTAGGAGAATATAACACATTAGATCTGGTTTAAAGATAATACAAAGAAAAACCAACCGTTCTTTTTTTTACCATCATCTTTGAAATGCAAAAGAAAGGCCGTGATGTATTATTCCAGCCCAGGTAAAACAGACATTTTGACCACTAAATGGCAGCAGTGTATGTGTATGTGCAAAGTTGTTGACTGATCCAATCAACCATTGCATATCTGTTCAAAATGTTGTATCAAGACTGGCTAAATATGCCTAATTTGTTTATTAACAACTTTTTATGTTCAAAATTGTGAACTCTCCTTAAACAATAGCATGGAATTATTTCACTGTAATGCCTACTGTAAATTGAACAGTGCAATTAGATGAACAAGAATTTAAGCTTTCTGCCAATATCAGTGAATATAGCGATTTTGTCTATATGAATGGAGCTGTATTGAAGCCATTGTACGCAGTTTATTTATTATTTGTGCACTAGGCTTTATTAAAGGGCGACAGGTTCAGTACACGTCATCGCATTCTGTACCAGAAAGTAGGCTGGCCCTCCTTGAAGTCTCACGCATCAATACTTCCGCCATACCTTATCTCATTGTTGAGAGAGAGAGAGAGAGAGAGAGAGACAGAGTGAGAGAGAGAGAGAGAGAGAGAGAGAGAGAGTGAGAGAGAGAGAGAGAGAGAGAGAGAGAGAGAGAGAGAGAGAGAGAGAGAGAGAGAGAGAGAGGCTGACAGACCACTCAACCTACTGTTCACTACTATATACTTATTGTTACCCTCGGTTACTGTTGTCCCGTTGACAACAGTGAGAGTATTATTTTCATGTTGTAAATATCACAAGTAAGCTTTGGCAACATGTACATAGTTACATCATGCCGATAAAGCTAAATTGAATTGAATTGAAATTGAGAGAAAGAGACAGAGAGAGAGAGACACCCCAATGAAACCCTGCATGCAGAGTTATGTAAGATTCTCCCACATGTCCAGAGGAAAACTACAAACAATGCATGCAGGGCAGAATTAGGCCAATATCCACATATAATAAAAATTCAAAAAAGAGCAATTACGTTTTTGAAACATCTAAAATACAGTGACCTCCTCTCATATCATTACCAAGCCCTGCAATGCCAAGAGCTGAGCAAAGAAAAGAGTCCCCTCATCCAGCTGGTCCTGGGGCTGAGTTCACAAACCTGTTCTACTAACACACTGAAGCCTCAGTCCCCTCATCCAGCTGGTCCTGGGGCTGAGTTCACAAACCTGTTCTACTAACACAAAGAAGCCTCAGGACCAGAACATCCAATCAATCAGAATAAACCAAATTACAACACAGTCAAAACCAAACTACATTGCTTCTTGGGAAACACAAACACAAAGCAAAACGCAGTGCTATCTGGCCCTAAACCGACAGTACACCGTGGCTAAATATTATCTCCAGGAGACTGAATACAAGGATTTGATTCCAGCCTCTGCTGTTCTCCACACTCCATGCGATTGTCTACGGTGCTCAGCTACTCTACTCTACTCTGGGCCCACGCGTGCGTTCCTAGGTCACTCGGAACGTGGGGACCTAATTCCAGGAAGAGGTAAACACATAAATACGGGGAAGTAGACTGGGGTCAACACCATCTGTGGGGTTACACATCGTATATCAACTCACTGTCTTGACATCGTTTCAACGTTGTCTGAGGGAAGCTCTACGGGGGGGGGTGGTTTCCAGCTGTGGCTGTACAGGGGGGTGTCATGGAACACTGTGTTTAGTAATCACCCTCAGCCTCTCTTCCTGCTCCATGTAAACACACTATGGGACGCTACTCAGACTGTGGCCCTGGAGATCTGCGGCGTGGTTGCTATTGACAATTACAGGCAATTACAGTTCCCACGGTTACGGAGACTACATTCACGGTAAACGCTGCATATGCCGGCTCAATACAAAATACCCTTCACATGTTTACGCAGATCGTCCGTGCTATTTCAGCGATCGAATTGAACCCTAGCTCCAACTCTGACATACGCTACCGTAGCCTCAGCTTCTGCCTCAGCATCTGCCTCAGCATCTGCCTCAGCTTCTGCCTCAGCTTCTGCCTCAGCTTCTGCCTCTGCCTCTCCCTCAGCCTCTGCCTCAGCATCTGCCTCAGCTTCTGCCTCTCCCTCAGCCTCTGCCTCTGCCTCAGCATCTGCCTCAGCTTCTGCCTCTCCCTCAGCCTCTGACTCTGCCTCAGCTTCTGCCTCTGCCTCAGCTTCTTCCTCAGCTTCTGCCTCTGCCTCTGCCTCAGTGTCTGCCTCTGCCTCAGCTGCTGCCTCTGCCTCAGCTTCTGCCTCTGCCTCAGCGTCTGCCTCTGCCTCAGCTTCTGCCTCTGCCTCAGTTTCTGCCTCTGCCTCAATTTCTGCATCTGCCTCAGCTTCTGCCTCCGTTTCTGCCTCAGTGTCTGCCTCTGCCTCAGCTTCTGCCTCTACCTCATCTTCTGTCTCTGCCTCAGCTTCTGCCTCTGTCTCTACCTCAGCTTCTGTCTCTACCTCAGTGTCTGCCTCTGCCTCAGCTTCTGCCTCTCCCTCAGCTTTTGCCTCTGCCTCTGCCTCAGCTTTTGCCTCTGCCTCAGCTTCTGCCTCTGCCTCAGCTTCTGCCTCTGCCTCAGCTTCTGACTCTGCCTCAGTTTCTGCCTCTGCCTCAATTTCTGCCTCTGCCTCAGCTTCTGCCTCAGTTTCTGCCTCAGTGTCTGCCTCTGCCTCAGCTTCTGCCTCTACCTCATCTTCTGTCTCTGCCTCAACCTCTGCCTCTGTCTCTACCTCATCTTCTGCCTCTACCTCAGCTTCTGGCTCTGCCTCTGCCTCTCCCTCAGCTTTTGCCTCTGCCTCTGCCTCAGCTTTTGCCTCTGCCTCAGCTTCTGCCTCTGCCTCAGCTTCTGCCTCTGCCTCTGCCTCAGCTTCTGCCTCTGCCTCAGTTTCTGCCTCTGCCTCAGCTTCCGCCTCAGCTTCTGCCTCTGCCTCTCCCTCAGCTTATGCCTCTGCCTCTGCCTCAATTTCTGCCTCTGCCCCAGCTTCCGCCTCAGCTTCTGCCTCTGCCTCTCCCTCAGCCTATGCCTCTGCATCTGCCTCTATCTCAGCTTCTGCCTCTGCCTCAGTTTTAGCCTTGTCCACAATGCGTAAAATACAGCAGTTGGTGTCACCTGCCTGACAAACAGGGGGGGCAGAGAACATAAGGAGCCAGATGATGAGCAGACAGATGAAACAATAACAAAGTGACTGCCCAGCCTTTATTTTGGTAAAAAGCTGAGGGATGGTCCTGGAGAAATGTAACCACTCTCAGAATAATAGACAGAGCTATGGAGGCAAGGACTGACCATCCGTGATATCAAAATGATAGTTTTAACCATGTTGTGGAGGCTATACTGTGTTTGTTTACGTTTAAGATGTTTACAAACAATGGAGTAAAACAGGCCTATATTTAGGGTTCTCATGGAGTGTAAACAAAACTCATGAGGCATTTATTTGCCAAGTTGTATTCTTCAACAATCAATAGATACATCCTATACCAGTCAAACCTACTCAGTACAGGGTTTCTCTTTATTTGCACTATGTTCTACTTTGTAGAATATTAGTTAAGACATCAACCCTTGCCTAGTAAAATAACATTTAAATTAAATTAAAATAAACAATATCTAGGCTGTTTAAGAAGATTCAGCTCCATTTATAGAGATTTTCCGGGACTTTGTTTACTTTTTATTCCAGTGTATCTGGAAGTAGCGAGCCAAAAGTGGATCTCTGAAATGGTGTACTACTTCATGTGTGGATATGTGCACCGTGTCATTGCTCTCTGTCTCTCTGCTCTAACAGACTCTCCCAACAGAGATCTGATCATGTGCATCTTGTTAGCTGGCAAGGGACTGAAGCTCAATGGTTGAACTCAAATTGCTAGAGAGCTGGAGAGCTGGAGAGCTGGCCCAAGTAGAGGAAAACGTAGGGAAAATGGCGCAGCACAGCTTCCCGCAAAAAACTAGTTGCCATCAAACTATGGATTTTGTGGCTAACCAACATAAAACAGCAATTCTAATGATATATTATTCATGTGAACACTGACACATTAAGACCAAAGAGGAAGGTTTGAAAAATACTTTGTAGTCGCCTTGTATGTGTGTGTGTGTCTGTGAGTGTGTGTGTGTGTGTATGTGTGTGTGTGTGTGTGTGTCTGTAGCAGTGTGTGTGTGTGTGTGTGTGTGTGTGTGTGTGTGTGTGTGTCTGTAGCAGTGTGTGTGTGTGTGTGTGTGTGTGTGTGTGTCTGTAGCAGTGTGTGTGTGTGTGTGTGTGTGTGTGTGTGTGTGTGTGTGTGTGTGTGTGTGTCTGTAGCAGTATGTGTGTGTGTGTGTGTGTGTGTGTGTGTGTGTGTGTGTGTGTGTGTGTGTGTGTGTGTGTGTCTGTAGCAGTGTGTGTGTGTGTGTGTCTGTAGCAGTGTGTGTGTGTGTGTGTGTGTGTGTGTGTGTGTGTGTGTGTGTGTGTGTGTGTGTGTGTGTGTGTGTGTGTGTGTGTGTGTGTGTGTGTGTGTGTGTGTGTGTGTGTGTGTGTCCGTAGCAGTGTCTGTGTGCTGTGTGTGTGTGTCTGTAGCTGTGTGTGTGTGTCTGTGCAGTGTGTGTGTGTCTGTGTGTGTGTGTGTGTGTGTGTGTGTGTGTGTGTGTGTGTGTGTGTGTGTGTGTGTGTGTGTGTGTGTGTGTGTGTGTGTGTGTTGTGTGTGTGTGTGTCTGTAGCAGTGTGTGTGTGTGTGTGTGTGTGTGTGTGTGTGTGTGTGTCTGTAGCAGTATGTGTGTGTGTGTGTGTGTGTGTGTCTGTAGCAGTGTGTGTGTGTGTGTCTGTAGCAGTGTGTGTGTGTGTGTGTGTGTGTGTGTGTGTGTGTGTGTGTGTGTGTGTGTGTGTGTGTCTGTAGCAGTGTGTGTGTGTGTGTGTGTGTGTGTGTGTCTGTAGCTGTGCGTGTGTGTCTGTAGCAGTGTGTGTGTGTGTGTGTGTGTGTCTGTAGCAGTGTGTGTGTGTGTGTGTGTGTGTGTGTGTGTGTGTGTGTGTGTGTGTGTGTGTGTGTGTGTGTCTGTAGCAGTGTGTGTGTGTGTGTGTGTGTGTGTCTGTAGCAGTGTGTGTGTGTGTGTGTGTGTGTGTCTGTAGCAGTGTGTGTGTGTGTGTGTGTGTGTGTGTGTGTGTGTGTGTGTGTGTGTGTGTGTGTGTGTGTGTGTGTGTGTGTGTGTGTGTGTGTGTCTGTAGCAGTGTGTGTGTGTGTGTGTGTGTGTCTGTAGCAGTGTGTGTGTGTGTGTGTGTGTGTGTGTGTGTGTGTGTGTGTGTGTGTGTGTGTGTGTGTGTGTGAGTGTCTGTAGCAGTGTGTGTGTGTGTGTCTGTAGCAGTGTGTGTGTGTGTGTGTGTCTGTAGCAGTGTGTGTGTGTGTGTGTGTGTGTGTCTGTAGCAGTGTGTGTGTTTGTGTGTGTGTGTCTGTAGCAGTGTGTGTGTGTGTGTGTGTGTGTGTGTGTGTGTGTGTGTGAGTGTCTTTAAAGCGTTTCTAACATGAACCACAGTACATCATGACCACGGAGCTGAGGATCAGGAAGGAACACATTTACCTGTCATCAGGAAGTGAAAACAGCAGGGCTGTTATCAGAGGAAGGTGATGAGAAAGTGATATCATGCTATGATCAAAACAATTGAAAACGTAAACACACACACACAAACACAAACATACACACATGCACATATACATGCACGCACACACACATACACAGCTACACACACACACACACATACACACACACACACATACACAGCTACACACACACACACACACACACACACACACACACACACACACACACACACACACACACACACACACACACACACACACACACACACACACACACACACACACACACACACACACACACACACACACACACACGCACACGAACAGTTCTGCCAACATGCTAGTCAGAGGCACATTCTCTGATGTATACCACCAGAAAGCATGCATAATTCACAGACATGCCCATGGGCACACACACAACACCCTGCCTCCTGCCCACCCCCCCCACTCCATCCTGCCCCCTCCTCCCTCCTGCCCCCCCCCTCACTCCTGCCCCCTCCTCCCTCCTGCACCCTCCTCCCTCCTGCCCCCCCTCCTGTACCCTCCTCCCTCCTGCCCCCTCCTGTACCCTCATCCCTCCTTTGCCCCTCTCTCTGGAAAGGCTTTAATATTATACTCTCTCCCCCAATGGAATCAAATGGAATAAAATGGAATCAAATGGAATCAAATGGAATCAAAGCACCAGACACTGCATCAGACAGAAGAAGAAAAGAGATAGACCTGATCGACCCACCCAAAAGAGATCTGATAGACAGACCCTCCCAAAAGAGATCTGATAGACAGACCCTCCCAAAAGAGATATGATAGACCTGACCCTCCCTAAAGAGATATGATAGACCTGACCCTCCCTAAAGAGATCTGATAGACCTGACCCTCCCTAAAGAGATATGATAGACCTGACCCTCCCTAAAGAGATATGATAGACCTGACCCTCCCTAAAGAGATATGATAGACCTGACCCTCCCTAAAGAGATATGATAGACCTGACCCTCCCTAAAGAGATATGATAGACCTCACCCTCCCTAAAGAGATATGATAGACCTGACCCTCCCTAAAGAGATCTGATAGACCTGACCCTCCCTAAAGAGATATGATAGACCTGACCCTCCCTAAAGAGATCTGATAGACCTGACCCTCCCTAAAGAGATATGATAGACCTGACCCTCCCTAAAGAGATATGATAGACCTGACCCTCCCAAAAGAGATCTGACAGACCTGACCCTCCCTAAAGAGATATGATAGACCTGACCCTCCCTAAAGAGATATGATAGACCTGACCCTCCCTAAAGATATCTGATAGACCTGACCCTCCCTAAAGAGATATGATAGACCTGACCCTCCCTAAAGAGATATGATAGACCTGGCCCTCCCTAAAGAGATATGATAGACCTGACCCTCCCTAAAGTGATCTGATAGACCTGACAGACCCTCCCTAAAGAGATATGATAGACCTGACCCTCTCTAAAGAGATATGATAGACCTGACAGACCCTCCCTAAAGAGATATGATAGACCTGACCCTCCCTAAAGAGATATGATAGACCTGACCCTCCCTAAAGAGATATGATAGACCTGACCCTCCCTAAAGAGATATGATAGACCTGACCCTCCCTAAAGAGATATGATAGACCTGACCCTCCCTAAAGAGATATGATAGACCTGACCCTCCCTAAAGAGATATGATAGACCTGACCCTCCCTAAAGAGATATAGACCTGACCCTCCCTAAAGAGATATGATAGACCTGACCCTCCCTAAAGAGATAATAGACCTGACCCTCCCTAAAGAGATATGATAGACCTGACCCTCCCTAAAGAGATATGATAGACCTGACCCTCCCTAAAGAGATATGATAGACCTGACCCTCCCTAAAGAGATGTGATAGACCTGACCCTCCCTAAAGAGATCTGACAGACCTGACAGATGTAATATTAGATGTATATAAATGCTTTGCGTAGACATTTTTCTACTCTATTATTGACTGTATGTTCGTTTTACTCCACGTGTAACTCTGTGTTGTTGCATGTGTCGAAATGCTTTGCTTTATCTTGGCCAGGTTGCAGTTGTAAATGACAAATTGTTCTCAACTAGCCTACCTGGTTAAATAAAAAGGTGAAATAAAAAAATATATACACTGCTCAAAACAATAAAGGGAACACTGTAACAACACAATGTAACTCCACGTCAATCACACTTCTGTGAAATCAAATGGAAATGGAAATTATTGTCAATTAGCAAGACACCCTCAATAAAGGAGTGGTTCTGCAGGTGGGGACCACAGACCACTTCTCAGTTCCTATGCTTCCTGGCTGATGTTTTGGTCACTTTTGAATACTGGCGGTGCTTTCACTCTAGTGGTAGCATGAGACGGTGTCTACAACCCACACAAGTGGCTCAGGTTGTGCAGCTCATCCAGGATGGCACATCAATGCGAGCTGTGGCAAGAAGGTTTGCTGTGTCTGTCAGCGTAGTGTCCAGAGCATGGAGGCGCTACCAGGAGACAGGCCAGTACATCAGGAGATGTGGAAGAGGCTGTAGGAGGGCAACAACCCAGCAGCAGGACCGCTACCTCCGCTTTTGTGCAAGGAGGAGCAGGAGGAGCACTGCCAGAGCCCTGCAAAATGACATCCAGCAGGCCACAAATGTGCATGTGTCTGCTCAAACGGTCAGAAAAAGACTCCATGAGGGTGGTATGAGAGCCTGACTTCCACAGGTGGGGGTTGTGCTTACAGCCCAACACCGTGCAGAACGTTTTTCATTTGCCAGAGAACACCAAGATTGGCAAATTCGCCACTGGCGCCCTGTGCTCTTCACAGATGAAAACAGGTTCACACTGAGCACATGTGACAGACGTGACAGAGTCTGGAGACGCTGTGGAGAACGTTCTGCTGCCTGCAACATCCTCCAGCATGACCGGTTTGGCGGTGGGTCAGTAATGCTGTGGGGTGGCATTTCTTTGGGGGGCCGCACAGCCCTCCATGTGCTCGCCAGAGGTAGCCTGACTGCCATTAGGTACCGAGATGAGATCCTCAGATCCCTTGTGAGACCATATGCTGGTGCTGTTGGCCCTGGGCTCCTCCTAATGCAAGACAATGCTAGACCTCATGTGGCTGGAGTGTGTCAGCAGTTCCTGCAAGAGGAAGGCTTTGATGCTATGGACTGGCCCGCCTGTTCCCCAGACCTGAATCCAATTGAGCACATCTGGGACATCATGTCTCACTCCATCCATCATCGCCACGTTGCACCACAGACTGTCCAGGAGTTGGCGGATGCTTTAGTCCAGGTCTGGGAGGAGATCCCTCAGGAGACCATCCTACACCTCATCAGGAGCATGCCCAGGCGTTGTTGGGAGGTCATACAGGCACGTGGAGGCCACACACAATACTGAGCCTAATTTTGACTTGTTTTAAGGACATTACATCAAAGTTGGATCAGCCTGTAGTGTGGTTTCCCACTTTAATTTTGATTGTGACTCCAAATCCAGACCTCCATGGGTTGATAAATTTGATTTCCATTGATAATGTATGTGTGATTTTGTTGTCAGCACATTCAACTATGTAAAGAAAAAAGTATTTAATAAGAATATTTCATTCATTCAGATCTAGGATGTGTTATTTTAGTGTTCCCTTTATTTTTTTGAGCACTGTATATAAAGATGGCGCCAGATCAAAGGCATTTAGTTTGATTTTGAAAAAAAACAACTATTTTGTACATAATGTTGCCGCTTCCGTCTCATATAACCAGGACTGCGGTTACTCACCATGGACTAGCGGAATCCTTTTTCTTCTTTCACGACTCTGACAAGCCGTAGGATATACGGCTCCATCGGGAACAGGCCTCGACCTCCCGGGATATGCGTGATGAGGAGGCAGCAAAAGAGAGAGAGCGGAGAGCGGGCTGGCTTCTGAGAATTCGAAGGTGATCCACTAAATCCCAACCTCCCTAAATTCTGCTAGCAAACGTACAATCTTTGGACAATAAAATCGACGAGTAACGGGGAAGATTAAACTACTTATGCATCACAGAGTCACGGCAGATATCAATACAACAACAATATCAACATACATGGTTAATTATACGATGTACCGGCAGGATAGAACAGCAGCGTCTGGTAAGACAAGGGGTGGATGACTATGTATTATTGTGAAATAACAGCTGGTGCACGATCGCTAAGGAAGTCGCGAGCTTTTGCTCACCTGAGGTAGAGTATCTCATGATAAGCCGTAGACCACACTACCTACCGAGAGAGTTCTCATCTGTATTCTTCGTAGCTGTTTACAAACCAAATCAGTCAGAGGTTGGCACTAAGACAGCATTGAATGAGCTGTATTCCGCCACAAGCAAACAAGAAAACGTTCACCCAGAGGCGGCGCTCCTAGTAGCCCGGGGACTTTAAAGGGAAACTTAAAAAAAAAACTTAAATCAGTTTTACAAAATTTCTATCAGCATGTTAAATGTGCAACCAGAGGGAAAATAACTCTGGACCACCTTTACTCCACACACAGAGACACATACAAACCTCTCCCTCGCCCTCCATTTGGCAAATCTGACCATAATTCCATTCTCCTGATTCCTGCTTACAAGCAAAAATTATAGCAGGAAGCACCAGTGACTAGATCCATAAAAAGTGGTCAGATGAAGCAGATGCGAAAACACAGGACTGTGTTGCTAACACAGACTGGAATATGTTTTGGGATTCATCCAATGGCATTGAGGAGTACACCACATCTGTCATTGGCTTCATCAATAAGTGCATCGATGACATCATCCCCACAGTGACCGTACGTACATACCCCAACCAGAAGCCATGGATTACAGGCAGCATCCGCACTGAGCTAAAGGGTAGAGCTGCCACTTTCAAGGAGCGGGACTCTAGCTTATAAGAAATCCTGCTATGCCCTCCGATGGACCATCAAACTGCCAAAGCATCAACACAGGACTTAGATTGTGTCATTGTACACTGGCTCTGACGCTTGTCGGATGTGGTAGGGCTTGCAAACCATTACATACCACAAAGGGAAACACAGCCGAGAGCTGCCCAGTGACACGAGCCTACCAGATGAGCTAAACTACTTCTATGCTTGCTTCAAGGAAAGCAACACTGAAACATGCATGAGAGCACAAGCTGTACTGGAAGATTGTGTGATCACGATTTCAGCAGCCAATGTGAGAAAGACCTTTCGTCAGGTCAACATTCACAAGGCCGCTGGGCCAGACGGATTACCAGGATGTGTACAGCGAGCATGCGCTGACCAACAAGCAAGTGTCTTCATTGAAATTTTCAAACTCTCCCTGTACGAGTCTGTAATACCCACATGTTTTAAGCAGACCACAATAGTGCCTGTGCCCAAGAACACTAAGGTAACCTGACTAAATGACTACCGACCTGTAGCACTCACGTCTGTAGCCATGAAGTGCTTCGAAAGGCTGGTAATGGCTCACATCAACACCATCATCCCAGAAACCCTAGACCCACTCCAATTTGCAAACTGCCCCAGCAAATCCACAGATGATGCAATCTCTATTGCACTCCACACTGCCCTTTCCCACCTGGACAAAAAGAACACCTGTGTGAGAATGCAATTCATTGACGACAGCTCAGACAAAGGAGATGATTGTGGACTACAAGAAAAAGTGGACATAGCACGCCCCCATTCTCATCGACGGGGCTGCATTGGAGCAGGTTGAGAGCTCCAAGTTCCTTGGTGTCCACATCACCAACAAACTAAGATGGTCCATGCACACCAAGACAGTAGTTAAGTGGGCATGACAAAACCTATTCCCCCTCAGGAGACTGAAAATATTTGGCATGGGTCCTCACCTCCTCAAAAGGTTCTACAGCTGCAACATCGAGAGCATGGTTGCATCACTTTCTGGTATGGCAACTGCTCAGCCTCCGACCGCAAGGCACTACAGAGGGTAGTGCGAACAGCCCATCACTGGGGCCAAGCTTCCTGCCAACCAGGACATCTATACCAGGCGGTGTCGTCAGAGGAAGGCCCTAAAACTTGTCAAAGACTCCAGCCACCCTAGTCATAGACTGTTCTCTTTGCTACCGCACGGCAAACGGTACCGGAGCACTAAGTCTAGGTCCAGGAGGCTTCTAAAACAGCTTCTAGCACAAAGCCATAAGACTCCATAACATCTAGTCAAATGGCTACCCAGACTATTAACATTGCCCCCCCTACCCTCCCCCCTCCACACCACTGCCACTCTCTGTTGTCATCTATGCGGCGTAGTCACTTTAATATCAATACCTACATGTTCATACTACCTCAACTATCCGGTGCCCCCGCACATTGAGTGTGTACCGACACCCCCTGTATATATTGTTATATTTTACTGCTGCTCTTTAATTACTTGTTACATTTATCACTTACAGTTATCCATATTTTTTGTAAACTGTTGGTTAGGGGCTCGTAAGTAAGCAATTCAGTGTCTACACCTGTTTTATTCGGCGCATGTGACGAATCAAATGTATTTTGATTTGATTTTACCCTCGCAAAAGAGATCTGGCAAAGAGACAAATAACATTTGGAGAGGTGTGAATGCCTTAAAGGAAAACCCGAAAACTTTATTTTAGTATTTGCTTCATTAGTCCATTGTTGGTATATGCCCAACATGTTTTGCATGTCAGCAATCAGGTGGTTTACGATATATGACTTTCAAAATATAGAAATACAGCCGGTGTGATACACTTTGCGATGTCAACAGTAGTTTAATCAAATCAAAGGGCGGTGCAGTTGCCGTACCAGGCTGTGATACAGCCCGACAGGATGCTCTTGATTGTGCATCTGTAAAAGTTTGTCAGGGTTTTAGGTGACAAGTCAAATTTTTAAGCCTCCTGAGGTTGAAGAGGCGCTGTTGTGTCTTCTTTACCACACTGCCTGTGTGGGTGAACCATTTCAGTTTGTCTGTGATGCGTTTGCTGAGGAACTTAAACATTTCCACCTTCTCCACTACTGTTCCTTTGATGTGGATAATGGGGGTGCTCCCTCTGCTGTTTCCTGAAGTCCACAATCATCTCCTTTGTTTTGTTGACGTTGAGTGAGAGGTTGTTTACCTGACATCAGACTCCGAGTGCCCTCACCTCCTCCCTCTAGGCCGTCTCATCATTGTTGGTATTTCCCTACAAATAGAAACAAATACCAAAAGATCATTTCTGGGGTGGAGTTTTCCTTTTATGAAAATAATACAGGAGCCCTGTGTTGCCAGGTTGTTGTTTGTGACAGTTGAAAGAATGTTGATTCACCCTTGTAACCGTGGTCATGCCTTCCAGCCATCGTGAGTCACATTCACCTGGTGTGCTCGTTATAGATCACTTGTCAAGTATAAGTGTCACAGTAATGTAAGATGATCCATCCTCCTTTCTGTGTATACTTTAACTGTCTCTGTCTTTGTCTGTTTGGGGTTATGCTTTGCTTGTTGTTCTTACATTTTTTTTGTTATACCTATATTTAACTAGGCAGTTATGAACAAATATCTTATTTACTGTGATGACCTAGGAACAGTGGGTTAACTGCTTTCTTCAGGGGCAGATCAAGAGATTTTTACCTTGTCAACTGTGATTCGATCTAGTAACCTTTCGGTTACTGGCCCAACGCTCTAACCACTAGGCTACCTACCGCCCCATTGAGCCACTTCAAACAAGAATGTCTCTTTCTCTCCCCCGTCTGTCTCTCGCTCCCTCTTTCATATCTTTTCTCGCTCTCTCTCACTTTGATGTCAAAGTTGACTCCCATCCCTCCTCTGATCTGAACATCACCCGTTCAGGGCGGCTCTCTGACTGCCGGTTGCCTAATCTGTGACTCAGAGAAACAGGAGAATCTAGTGGCCTCCGAAACAATTTCAGAGTGGCTGGTTTGTTCTGTGTTTGTTGTTGTTAGTTAACAGGTAGTCACCGGGAGGTTGACGCAGCAGGACCTTATTTTGTGTTCGTCACTGGGAGGATATCTAACAGGTAGTCACTGAGAGGATAGCTAGCAGGTAGTCACTGAGAGGATATCTAACAGGTAGTCACTGAGAGGATAGCTAGCAGGTAGTCACTGAGAGGATATCTAACAGGTAGTCACTGAGAGGATAGCTAACAGGTAGTCACTGGGAGGATAGCTAACAGGTAGTCACTGGGATGATGATGCAGCAGTACATTGTCAGGTAGTTGGTTACAACATGGACGGATACAGTATGTTTAGGAGTGGAAAATAACTAGGATCTGACAAACCGTTATTTTTGTGAAGAACAAGAGGAAACATTTTCCTATTTTTTTTAAATTCCCTACAGTGTTCCTCTCTTCTCTTCCCTTACTGTCTTCTCTTTTCTTCTCTTCTCTTCCCTCACTCTCTTCTCTTCTCTTCTCTTCTCTTCTCTTACTATCTTCTCTTTTCTTCTCCTCTTCTCTTTTCTTCCCTTACTGTCTTGTCTTTTCTTTTCTTTTCTTCTCTTCTCTTCTCTTCTCTTCTCTTCTCTTCTCTTCTCTTCTCTTCTCTTCTCTTCTCTTCTCTTCTGGTGGGTTCTCTTACTGCTGTTGACTAATGGCTGGAGGGTTCTCTTACTGCTGTTGACTAATGGCTGGAGGGTTCTCTTACTGCTGTTGACTAATGGCTGGAGGGTCTTGTTACTGCTGTTGACTGATGACTGGAGGGTTCTCTTACTGCTGTTGACTGATGACTGGAGGGTCTTGTTACTGCTGTTGACTGATGACTGGAGGGTCTTGTTACTGCTGTTGACTGATGACTGGAGGGTCTTGTTACTGCTGTTGACTGATGACTGGATGGTCTTGTTACTGCTGTTGACTGATGACTGGAGGGTTCTCTTACTGCTGTTGACTGATGACTGGAGGGTTTTCTTACTGCTGTTGACTGATGACCGGAGGGTTCTCTTACTGCTGTTGACTGATGACTGGAGGGTTTTCTTACTGCTGTTGACTGATGACCGGAGGGTTCTCTTACTGCTGTTGACTGATGACTGGAGGGTTCTCTTACTGCTGTTGACTGATGACTGGAGGGTTCTCTTACTGCTGTTGACTGATGACTGGAGGGTTCTCTTACTGCTGTTGACTAATGGCTGGAGGGTTCTCTTACTGCTGTTGACTGATGACTGGAGGGTTCTCTTACTGCTGTTGACTGATGACTGGAGGGTTCTCTTACTGCTGTTGACTGATGACTGGAGGGTTCTCTTACTGCTGTTGACTGATGGCTGGAGGGTCTTGTTACTGCTGTTGACTGATGACTGGAGGGTTCTCTTGCTGCTGTTGACTAATGGCTGGAGGGTTCTCTTACTGCTGTTGACTGATGACTGGAGGGTTCTCTTACTGCTGTTGACTGATGACTGGAGGGTTCTCTTACTGCTGTTGACTGATGACTGGAGGGTTCTCTTACTGCTGTTGACTGATGACTGGAGGGTTCTCTTAATGCTGTTGACTGATGACTGGAGGGTTCTCTTACTGCTGTTGACTAATGGCTGGAGGGTTCTCTTACTGCTGTTGACTGATGACTGGAGGGTTCTCTTACTGCTGTTGACTGATGACTGGAGGGATCTCTTACTGCTGTTGACTGATGGCTGGAGGGTTCTCTTACTGCTGTTGACTGATGACTGGAGGGTCTTGTTACTGCTGTTGACTGATGACTGGAGGATTCTCTTACTGCTGTTGACTAATGGCTGGAGGGTTCTCTTACTGCTGTTGACTGATGACTGGAGGGTTCTCTTACTGCTGTTGACTGATGACTGGAGGTTTCTCTTACTGCTGTTGACTGATGACTGGAGGGTTCTCTTACTGCTGTTGACTGATGGCTGGAGGGTCTTGTTACTGCTGTTGACTGACGACTGGAGGGTTCTCTTACTGCTGTTGACTGATGACTGGAGGGTTCTCTTACTGCTGTTGACTAATGGCTGGAGGGTTCTCTTACTGCTGTTGACTGATGACTGGAGGGTTTTCTTACTGCTGTTGACTGATGACTGGAGGGTTCTCTTACTGCTGTTGACTGATGACTGGAGGGTTCTCTTACTGCTGTTGACTGATGGCTGGAGGGTCTTGTTACTGCTGTTGACTGATGACTGGAGGGTTCTCTTACTGCTGTTGACTAATGGCTGGAGGGTTCTCTTACTGCTGTTGACTGATGACTGGAGGGTTCTCTTACTGCTGTTGACTGATGACTGGAGGGTTCTCTTACTGCTGTTGACTGATGACTGGAGGGTTCTCTTACTGCTGTTGACTAATGGCTGGAGGGTTCTCTTACTGCTGTTGACTGATGAATGGAGGGTTCTCTTACTGCTGTTGACTGATGACTGGAGGGTTCTCTTACTGCTGTTGACTGATGACTGGAGGGTTCTCTTACTGCTGTTGACTGATGACTGGAGGGTTCTCTTACTGCTGTTGACTGATGGCTGGAGGGTTCTCTTACTGCTGTTGACTGATGACTGGAGGGTCTTGTTACTGCTGTTGACTGATGGCTGGAGGGTTCTCTTACTGCTGTTGACTAATGGCTGGAGGGTTCTCTTACTGCTGTTGACTGATGACTGGAGGGTTCTCTTACTGCTGTTGACTGATGACTGGAGGGTCTTGTTACTGCTGTTGACTAATGTCTGGAGGGTTCTCTTACTGCTGTTGACTAATGGCTGGAGGGTTCTCTTACTGCTGTTGACTAATGGCTGGAGGGTTCTCTTACTGCTGTTGACTGATGACTGGAGGGTTCTCTTACTGCTGTTGACTGATGACTGGAGGGTTCTCTTACTGCTGTTGACTGATGACTGGAGGGTTCTCTTACTGCTGTTGACTAATGGCTGGAGGGTTCTCTTACTGCTGTTGACTAATGGCTGGAGGGTTCTCTTACTGCTGTTGACTAATGGCTGGAGGGTTCTCTTACTGCTGTTGACTGATGACTGGAGGGTTCTCTTACTGCTGTTGACTGATGACTGGAGGGTTCTCTTACTGCTGTTGACTGATGACTGGAGGGTTCTCTTACTGCTGTTGACTGATGACTGGAGGGTTCTCTTACTGCTGTTGACTGATGACTGGAGTGTCTTGTTACTGCTGTTGACTGATGACTGGAGGGTCTTGTTACTGCTGTTGACTGATGACTGGAGGGTTCTCTTACTGCTGTTGACTAATGGCTGGAGGGTTCTCTTACTGCTGTTGACTGATGACTGGAGGGTTCTCTTACTGCTGTTGACTGATGACTGGAGGGTTCTCTTACTGCTGTTGACTGATGACTGGAGGGTTCTCTTACTGCTGTTGACTGATGACTGGAGGGTTCTCTTACTGCTGTTGACTGATGACTGGAGGGTTCTCTTACTGCTGTTGACTAATGGCTGGAGGGTTCTCTTACTGCTGTTGACTGATGACTGGAGGGTTCTCTTACTGCTGTTGACTGATGACTGGAGGGTTCTCTCACTGCTGTTGACTGATGACTGGAGGGTTCTCTTACTGCTGTTGACTGATGACTGGAGGGTTCTCTTACTGCTGTTGACTGATGGCTGGAGGGTTCTCTTACTGCTGTTGACTGATGACTGGAGGGTCTTGTTACTGCTGTTGACTGATGGCTGGAGGGTTCTCTTACTGCTGTTGACTAATGGCTGGAGGGTTCTCTTACTGCTGTTGACTGATGACTGGAGGGTCTTGTTACTGCTGTTGACTGATGACTGGAGAGTCTTTTTACTGCTGTTGACTGATGGCTGGAGGGTTCTCTTACTGCTGTTGACTGATGGCTGGAGGGTTCTCTTACTGCTGTTGACTGATGACTGGAGGGTTCTCTTACTGCTGTTGACTAATGGCTGGAGGGTTCTCTTACTGCTGTTGACTGATGACTGGAGGGTTCTCTTACTGCTGTTGACTAATGTCTGGAGGGTTCTCTTACTGCTGTTGACTGATGACTGGAGGGTTCTCTTACTGCTGTTGACTGATGACTGGAGGGTTCTCTTACTGCTGTTGACTGATGACTGGAGGGTCTTGTTACTGCTGTTGACTAATGGCTGGAGGGTCTTGTTACTGCTGTTGACTGATGACTGGAGGGTTCTCTTACTGCTGTTGACTGATGACTGGAGGGTTCTCTTACTGCTGTTGACTAATGGTTGGAGGGTTCTCTTACTGCTGTTGACTGATGACTGGAGGGTTCTCTTACTGCTGTTGACTGATGGCTGGAGGGGTCTCTTACTGCTGTTGACTGATGACTGGAGGGTCTTGTTACTGCTGTTGACTAATGGCTGGAGGGTTCTCTTACTGCTGTTGACTGATGACTGGAGGGTTCTCTTACTGCTGTTGACTGATGACTGGAGGGTTCTCTTACTGCTGTTAACTGATGACTGGAGGGTCTTGTTACTGCTGTTGACTGATGACTGGAGGGTTCTCTTACTGCTGTTGACTGATGACTGGAGGGTTCTCTTACTGCTGTTGACTGATGGCTGGAGGGTTCTCTTACTGCTGTTGACTGATGACTGGAGGGTCTTGTTACTGCTGTTGACTAATGGCTGGAGGGTTCTCTTACTGCTGTTGACTGATGACTGGAGGGTTCTCTTACTGCTGTTGACTGATGACTGGAGGGTTCTCTTACTGCTGTTGACTGATGACTGGAGGGTTCTCTTACTGCTGTTGACTGATGACTGGAGGGTTCTCTTACTGCTGTTGACTGATGACTGGAGGGTTCTCTTACTGCTGTTGACTGATGACTGGAGGGTTCTCTTACTGCTGTTGACTAATGTATGGAGGGTTCTCTTACTGCTGTTGACTGATGACTGGAGGGTTCTCTTACTGCTGTTGACTAATGTCTGGAGGGTTCTCTTACTGCTGTTGACTGATGACTGGAGGGTTCTCTTACTGCTGTTGACTGATGGCTGGAGGGTTCTCTTACTGCTGTTGACTGATGACTGGAGGGTCTTGTTACTGCTGTTGACTGATGGCTCGAGGGTTTTCTTACTGCTGTTGACTGATGACTGGAGGGTTCTCTTACTGCTGTTGACTGATGACTGGAGGGTTCTCTTACTGCTGTTGACTGATGGCTGGAGGGTTCTCTTACTGCTGTTGACTGATGACTGGAGTGTCTTGTTACTGCTGTTGACTGATGGCTCGAGGGTTCTCTTACTGCTGTTGACTGATGACTGGAGGGTTCTCTTACTGCTGTTGACTAATGGCTGGAGGGTCTTGTTACTGCTGTTGACTAATGTCTGGAGGGTTCTCTTACTGCTGTTGACTGATGACTGGAGGGTTCTCTTACTGCTGTTGACTGATGGCTGGAGGGTTCTCTTACTGCTGTTGACTGATGACTGGAGGGTCTTGTTACTGCTGTTGACTGATGGCTCGAGGGTTCTCTTACTGCTGTTGACTGATGACTGGAGGGTTCTCTTACTGCTGTTGACTAATGGCTGGAGGGTCTTGTTACTGCTGTTGACTAATGTCTGGAGGGTTCTCTTACTGCTGTTGACTGATGACTGGAGGGTTCTCTTACTGCTGTTGACTGATGGCTGGAGGGTTCTCTTACTGCTGTTGACTGATGACTGGAGGGTTCTCTTACTGCTGTTGACTAATGTCTGGAGGGTTCTCTTACTGCTGTTGACTGATGACTGGAGGGTTCTCTTACTGCTGTTGACTGATGACTGGAGGGTTCTCTTACTGCTGTTGACTGATGGCTGGAGGGTTCTCTTACTGCTGTTGACTGATGACTGGAGGGTTCTCTTACTGCTGTTGACTAATGTCTGGAGGGTTCTCTTACTGCTGTTGACTGATGACTGGAGGGTTCTCTTACTGCTGTTGACTGATGGCTGGAGGGTCTTGTTACTGCTGTTGACTGACGACTGGAGGGTTCTCTTACTGCTGTTGACTGATGACTGGAGGGTTCTCTTACTGCTGTTGACTAATGCCTGGAGGGTCTTGTTACTGCTGTTGACTAATGTCTGGAGGGTTCTCTTACTGCTGTTGACTGATGACTGGAGGGTTCTCTTACTGCTGTTGACTGATGGCTGGAGGGTTCTCTTACTGCTGTTGACTGATGACTGGAGGGTTCTCTTACTGCTGTTGACTAATGTCTGGAGGGTTCTCTTACTGCTGTTGACTGATGACTGGAGGGTTCTCTTACTGCTGTTGACTGATGACTGGAGGGTTCTCTTACTGCTGTTGACTGATGGCTGGAGGGTCTTGTTACTGCTGTTGACTGACAACTGGAGGGTTCTCTTACTGCTGTTGACTGATGACTGGAGGGTTCTCTTACTGCTGTTGACTAATGGCTGGAGGGTTCTCTTACTGCTGTTGACTGATGACTGGAGGGTTTTCTTACTGCTGTTGACTGATGACTGGAGGGTTCTCTTACAACTGTTGACTGATGACTGGAGGGTTCTCTTACTGCTGTTGACTGATGGCTGGAGGGTCTTGTTACTGCTGTTGACTGATGACTGGAGGGTTCTCTTACTGCTGTTGACTAATGGCTGGAGGGTTCTCTTACTGCTGTTGACTGATGACTGGAGGGTTCTCTTACTGCTGTTGACTGATGACTGGAGGGTTCTCTTACTGCTGTTGACTGATGACTGGAGGGTTCTCTTAATGCTGTTGACTGATGACTGGAGGGTTCTCTTACTGCTGTTGACTGATGACTGGAGGGTTCTCTTACTGCTGTTGACTGATGACTGGAGGGTTCTCTTACTGCTGTTGACTGATGACTGGAGGGTTCTCTTACTGCTGTTGACTGATGGCTGGAGGGTTCTCTTACTGCTGTTGACTGATGACTGGAGGGTCTTGTTACTGCTGTTGACTGATGGCTGGAGGGTTCTCTTACTGCTGTTGACTAATGGCTGGAGGGTTCTCTTACTGCTGTTGACTGATGACTGGAGGGTTCTCTTACTGCTGTTGACTAATGGCTGGAGGGTTCTCTTACTGCTGTTGACTAATGGCTGGAGGGTTCTCTTACTGCTGTTGACTAATGGCTGGAGGGTTCTCTTACTGCTGTTGACTGATGACTGGAGGGTTCTCTTACTGCTGTTGACTGATGACTGGAGGGTTCTCTTACTGCTGTTGACTGATGACTGGAGGGTTCTCTTACTGCTGTTGACTGATGACTGGAGGGTTCTCTTACTGCTGTTGACTGATGGCTGGAGGGTTCTCTTACTGCTGTTGACTAATGGCTGGAGGGTTCTCTTACTGCTGTTGACTAATGGCTGGAGGGTTCTCTTACTGCTGTTGACTAATGGCTGTTGACTAATGGCTGGAGGGTTCTCTTACTGCTGTTGACTGATGACTGGAGGGTTATCTTACTGCTGTTGACTGATGACTGGAGGGTTCTCTTACTGCTGTTGACTGATGGCTGGAGGGTTCTCTTACTGCTGTTGACTGATGGCTGGAGGGTTCTCTTACTGCTGTTGACTAATGGCTGGAGGGTTCTCTTACTGCTGTTGACTAATGGCTGGAGGGTTCTCTTACTGCTGTTGACTGATGACTGGAGGGTTCTCTTACTGCTGTTGACTGATGACTGGAGGGTTCTCTTGCTGCTGTTGACTGATGACTGGAGGGTTCTCTTACTGCTGTTGACTAATGGCTGGAGGGTTCTCTTACTGCTGTTGACTAATGGCTGGAGGGTTCTCTTACTGCTGTTGACTAATGGCTGGAGGGTTCTCTTACTGCTGTTGACTGATGACTGGAGGGTTCTCTTACTGCTGTTGACTGATGACTGGAGGGTTCTCTTACTGCTGTTGACTGATGACTGGAGGGTTCTCTTACTGCTGTTGACTGATGACTGGAGGGTTCTCTTACTGCTGTTGACTGATGACTGGAGGGTCTTGTTACTGCTGTTGACTGATGACTGGAGGGTCTTGTTACTGCTGTTGACTGATGACTGGAGGGTTCTCTTACTGCTGTTGACTAATGGCTGGAGGGTTCTCTTACTGCTGTTGACTGATGACTGGAGGGTTCTCTTACTGCTGTTGACTGATGACTGGAGGGTTCTCTTACTGCTGTTGACTGATGACTGGAGGGTTCTCTTACTGCTGTTGACTGATGACTGGAGGGTTCTCTTACTGCTGTTGACTGATGACTGGAGGGTTCTCTTACTGCTGTTGACTAATGGCTGGAGGGTTCTCTTACTGCTGTTGACTGATGACTGGAGGGTTCTCTTACTGCTGTTGACTGATGACTGGAGGGTTCTCTCACTGCTGTTGACTGATGACTGGAGGGTTCTCTTACTGCTGTTGACTGATGACTGGAGGGTTCTCTTACTGCTGTTGACTGATGGCTGGAGGGTTCTCTTACTGCTGTTGACTGATGACTGGAGGGTCTTGTTACTGCTGTTGACTGATGGCTGGAGGGTTCTCTTACTGCTGTTGACTAATGGCTGGAGGGTTCTCTTACTGCTGTTGACTGATGACTGGAGGGTTCTCTTACTGCTGTTGACTGATGACTGGAGGGTCTTGTTACTGCTGTTGACTGATGACTGGAGGGTCTTGTTACTGCTGTTGACTGATGACTGGAGGGTCTTGTTACTGCTGTTGACTGATGACTGGAGGGTCTTGTTACTGCTGTTGACTGATGGCTGGAGGGTTCTCTTACTGCTGTTGACTGATGACTGGAGGGTCTTGTTACTGCTGTTGACTGATGGCTGGAGGGTTCTCTTACTGCTGTTGACTGATGGCTGGAGGGTTTTCTTACTGCTGTTGACTGACGACTGGAGGGTTCTCTTACTGCTGTTGACTAATGGCTGGTGGGTTCTCTTACTGCTGTTGACTGATGACTGGAGGGTTCTCTTACTGCTGTTGATTAATGTCTGGAGGGTTCTCTTACTGCTGTTGACTGATGACTGTAGGGTTCTCTTACTGCTGTTGACTGATGACTGGAGGGTTCTCTTACTGCTGTTGACTGATGACTGGAGGGTTCTCTTACTGCTGTTGACTAATGGCTGGAGGGTCTTGTTACTGCTGTTGACTGATGACTGGAGGGTTCTCTTACTGCTGTTGACTGATGACTGGAGGGCTCTCTTACTGCTGTTGACTAATGGTTGGAGGGTTCTCTTACTGCTGTTGACTGATGACTGGAGGGTTCTCTTACTGCTGTTGACTGATGGCTGGAGGGTTCTCTTACTGCTGTTGACTGATGACTGGAGGGTCTTGTTATTGCTGTTGACTAATGGCTGGAGGGTTCTCTTACTGCTGTTGACTGATGACTGGAGGGTTTTCTTACTGCTGTTGACTGACGACTGGAGGGTTCTCTTACTGCTGTTGACTAATGGCTGGTGGGTTCTCTTACTGCTGTTGACTGATGACTGGAGGGTTCTCTTACTGCTGTTGATTAATGTCTGGAGGGTTCTCTTACTGCTGTTGACTGATGACTGGAGGGTTCTCTTACTGCTGTTGACTGATGACTGGAGGGTTCTCTTACTGCTGTTGACTAATGGCTGGAGGGTCTTGTTACTGCTGTTGACTGATGACTGGAGGGTTCTCTTACTGCTGTTGACTGATGACTGGAGGGTTCTCTTACTGCTGTTGACTAATGGTTGGAGGGTTCTCTTACTGCTGTTGACTGATGACTGGAGGGTTCTCTTACTGCTGTTGACTGATGGCTGGAGGGTTCTCTTACTGCTGTTGACTGATGACTGGAGGGTCTTGTTATTGCTGTTGACTAATGGCTGGAGGGTTCTCTTACTGCTGTTGACTGATGACTGGAGGGTTCTCTTACTGCTGTTGACTGATGACTGGAGGGTTCTCTTACTGCTGTTGACTGATGGCTGGAGGGTTCTCTTACTGCTGTTGACTGATGACTGGAGGGTTCTCTTACTGCTGTTGACTGATGACTGGAGGGTTCTCTTACTGCTGTTGACTAATGTCTGGAGGGTTCTCTTACTGCTGTTGACTGATGACTGGAGGGTCTTGTTACTGCTGTTGACTAATGGCTGGAGGGTTCTCTTACTGCTGTTGACTGATGACTGGAGGGTTCTCTTACTGCTGTTGACTGATGACTGGAGGGTTCTCTTACTGCTGTTGACTGATGACTGGAGGGTCTTGTTACTGCTGTTGACTGATGACTGGAGGGTTCTCTTACTGCTGTTGACTGATGACTGGAGGCTTCTCTTACTGCTGTTGACTGATGACTGGAGGGTTCTCTTACTGCTGTTGACTGATGACTGGAGGGTCTTGTTACTGCTGTTGACTAATGGCTGGAGGGTTC
Source organism: Oncorhynchus masou masou (assembly GCF_036934945.1). NCBI lineage: Eukaryota > Metazoa > Chordata > Actinopteri > Salmoniformes > Salmonidae > Oncorhynchus > Oncorhynchus masou. Next base: position 7,035,672 of record NC_088240.1, on the reverse strand, counting down.
TCTTACTGCTGTTGACTAATGGCTGGAGGGTTCTCTTACTGCTGTTGACTGATGACTGGAGGGTTCTCTTACTGCTGTTGACTGATGGCTGGAGGGTTCTCTTACTGCTGTTGACTGATGACTGGAGGGTCTTGTTACTGCTGTTGACTAATGGCTGGAGGGTTCTCTTACTGCTGTTGACTGATGACTGGAGGGTTCTCTTACTGCTGTTGACTGATGGCTGGACGGTTCTCTTACTGCTGTTGACTGATGACTGGAGGGTCTTGTTACTGCTGTTGACTAATGGCTGGAGGGTTCTCTTACTGCTGTTGACTGATGACTGGAGGGTTCTCTTACTGCTGTTGACTGATGACTGGAGGGTTCTCTTACTGCTGTTGACTGATGACTGGAAGGTTCTCTTACTGCTGTTGACTGATGACTGGAGGGTTCTCTTACTGCTGTTGACTGATGACTGGAGGGTTGTCTTACTGCTGTTGACTGATGACTGGAGTGTTCTCTTACTGCTGTTGACTGATGGCTGGAGGGTTCTCTTACTGCTGTTGAATGATGACTGGAGGGTCTTGTTACTGCTGTTGAATAATGGCTGGAGGGTTCTCTTACTGCTGTTGACTGATGACTGGAGGGTTCTCTTACTGCTGTTGACTGATGACTGGAGGGTTCTCTTACTGCTGTTGACTGATGACTGGAGGGTTCTCTTACTGCTGTTGACTGATGACTGGAGGGTTCTCTTACTGCTGTTGACTGATGACTGGAGGGTTCTCTTACTGCTGTTGACTGATGACTGGAGGGTTCTCTTACTGCTGTTGACTAATGTCTGGAGGGTTCTCTTACTGCTGTTGACTGATGACTGGAGGGTTCTCTTACTGCTGTTGACTAATGTCTGGAGGGTTCTCTTACTGCTGTTGACTGATGACTGGAGGGTTCTCTTACTGCTGTTGACTGATGGCTGGAGGGTTCTCTTACTGCTGTTGACTGATGCCTGGAGGGTCTTGTTACTGCTGTTGACTGATGGCTCGAGGGTTTTCTTACTGCTGTTGACTGATGACTGGAGGGTTCTCTTACTGCTGTTGACTAATGTCTGGAGGGTTCTCTTACTGCTGTTGACTGATGACTGGAGGGTTCTCTTACTGCTGTTGACTGATGGCTGGAGGGTTCTCTTACTGCTGTTGACTGATGACTGGAGGGTCTTGTTACTGCTGTTGACTGATGGCTCGAGGGTTCTCTTACTGCTGTTGACTGATGACTGGAGGGTTCTCTTACTGCTGTTGACTAATGGCTGGAGGGTCTTGTTACTGCTGTTGACTAATGTCTGGAGGAGTCTCTTACTGCTGTTGACTGATGACTGGAGGGTTCTCTTACTGCTGTTGACTGATGACTGGAGGGTTCTCTTACTGCTGTTGACTGATGACTGGAGGGTCTTGTTACTGCTGTTGACTAATGGCTGGAGGGTTCTCTTACTGCTGTTGACTAATGGCTGGAGGGTTCTCTTACTGCTGTTGACTGATGACTGGAGGGTTCTCTTACTGCTGTTGACTGATGGCTGGAGGGTTCTCTTACTGCTGTTGACTGATGACTGGAGGGTCTTGTTACTGCTGTTGACTGATGACTGGAGGGTTCTCTTACTGCTGTTGACTGATGACTGGAGGGTTCTCTTACTGCTGTTGACTGATGACTGGAGGGTTCTCTTACTGCTGTTGACTGATGACTGGAGGGTTCTCTTACTGCTGTTGACTGATGACTGGAGGTTCTCTTACTGCTGTTGACTGATGACTGGAGGGTTCTCTTACTGCTGTTGACTGATGACTGGAAGGTTCTCTTACTGCTGTTGACTGATGACTGGAGGGTTCTCTTACTGCTGTTGACTGATGACTGGAGGGTTGTCTTACTGCTGTTGACTGATGACTGGAGGGTTCTCTTACTGCTGTTGACTGATGGCTGGAGGGTTCTCTTACTGCTGTTGACTGATGACTGGAGGGTCTTGTTACTGCTGTTGACTAATGGCTGGAGGGTTCTCTTACTGCTGTTGACTGATGACTGGAGGGTTCTCTTACTGCTGTTGACTGATGACTGGAGGGTTCTCTTACTGCTGTTGACTGATGACTGGAGGGTTCTCTTACTGCTGTTGACTGATGACTGGAGGGTTCTCTTACTGCTGTTGACTGATGACTGGAGGGTTCTCTTACTGCTGTTGACTGATGACTGGAGGGTTCTCTTACTGCTGTTGACTAATGTCTGGAGGGTTCTCTTACTGCTGTTGACTGATGACTGGAGGGTTCTCTTACTGCTGTTGACTAATGTCTGGAGGGTTCTCTTACTGCTGTTGACTGATGACTGGAGGGTTCTCTTACTGCTGTTGACTGATGGCTGGAGGGTTCTCTTACTGCTGTTGACTGATGCCTGGAGGGTTTCTTACTGCTGTTGACTGATGGCTCGAGGGTTTTATTACTGCTGTTGACTGATGACTGGAGGGTTCTCTTACTGCTGTTGACTAATGTCTGGAGGGTTCTCTTACTGCTGTTGACTGATGACTGGAGGGTTCTCTTACTGCTGTTGACTGATGGCTGGAGGGTTCTCTTACTGCTGTTGACTGATGGCTGGAGGGTCTTGTTACTGCTGTTGACTGATGACTGGAGGGTTCTCTTACTGCTGTTGACTGATGACTGGAGGGTTCTCTTACTGCTGTTGACTACTGGCTGGAGGGTCTCGTTACTGCTGTTGACTAATGTCTGGAGGAGTCTCTTACTGCTGTTGACTGATGACTGGAGGGTTCTCTTACTGCTGTTGACTGATGACTGGAGGGTTCTCTTACTGCTGTTGACTGATGACTGGAGGGTCTTGTTACTGCTGTTGACTAATGGCTGGAGGGTTCTCTTACTGCTGTTGACTGATGACTGGAGGGTCTTGTTACTGCTGTTGACTGATGGCTCGAGGGTTCTCTTACTGCTGTTGACTGATGACTGGAGGGTTCTCTTACTGCTGTTGACTAATGGCTGGAGGGTCTTGTTACTGCTGTTGACTAATGTCTGGAGGGTTCTCTTACTGCTGTTGACTGATGACTGGAGGGTTCTCTTACTGCTGTTGACTAATGTCTGGAGGGTTCTCTTACTGCTGTTGACTGATGACTGGAGGGTTCTCTTACTGCTGTTGACTGATGACTGGAGGGTTCTCTTACTGCTGTTGACTAATGGCTGGATTGTCTTGTTACTGCTGTTGACTGATGGCTCGAGGGTTTTCTTACTGCTGTTGACTGATGACTGGAGGATCTTGTTACTGCTGTTGACTAATGGCTGGAGGGTCTTGTTACTGCTGTTGACTGATGGCTGGAGGGTCTTGTTACTGCTGTTGACTGATGACTGGAGGGTTCTCTTACTGCTGTTGACTAATGGCTGGAGGGTTCTCTTACTGCTGTTGACTGATGACTGGAGGGTTCTCTTACTGCTGTTGACTGATGACTGGAGGGTTCTCTTACTGCTGTTGACTGATGACTGGAGGGTTCTCTTACTGCTGTTGACTGATGGCTGGAGGGTTCTCTTACTGCTGTTGACTGATGACTGGAGGGTTCTATTACTGCTGTTGACTGATGACTGATGACTGGAGGGTTCTCTTACTGCTGTTGACTGATGACTGTAGGGTTCTCTTACTGCTGTTGACTAATGGCTGGAGGGTTCTCTTACTGCTGTTGACTGATGACTGGAGGGTTCTCTTACTGCTGTTGACTAATGGCTGGATTGTCTTGTTACTGCTGTTGACTGATGGCTCGAGGGTTTTCTTATTGCTGTTGACTGATGACTGGAGGATCTTGTTACTGCTGTTGACTGATGACTGGAGGGTTCTCTTACTGCTGTTGACTAATGGCTGGAGTGTTTTCTTACTGCTGTTGACTGATGACTGGAGGGTTCTCTTACTGCTGTTGACTAATGGCTGGAGGGTTCTCTTACTGCTGTTGACTGATGACTGGAGGGTCTTGTTACTGCTGTTGACTGATGACTGGAGGGTTCTCTTACTGCTGTTGACTGATGACTGGAGGGTTCTCTTACTGCTGTTGACTGATGACTGGAGGGTTCTCTTACTGCTGTTGACTAATGGCTGGAGGGTTCTCTTACTGCTGTTGACTAATGGCTGGAGGGTTCTCTTACTGCTGTTGACTGATGGCTGGAGGGTTCTCTTACTGCTGTTGACTAATGGCTGGAGGGTTCTCTTACTGCTGTTGACTGATGGCTGGAGGGTCTTGTTACTGCTGTTGACTAATGGCTGGAGGGTTCTCTTACTGCTGTTGACTAATGGCTGGAGGGTTCTCTTACTGCTGTTGACTGATGGCTGGAGGGTCTTGTTACTGCTGTTGACTGATGACTGGAGGGTTCTCTTACTGCTGTTGACTAATGGCTGGAGGGTCTTGTTACTGCTGTTGACTGATGGCTGGAGGGTCTTGTTACTGCTGTTGACTGATGACTGGAGGGTTCTCTTACTGCTGTTGACTGATGGCTGGAGGGTCTTGTTACTGCTGTTGACTGATGACTGGAGGGTTCTCTTACTGCTGTTGACTGATGACTGGAGGGTTCTCTTACTGCTGTTGACTAATGGCTGGAGGGTTCTCTTACTGCTGTTGAGTGATGGCTGGTGGGTTGTCTTACTGCTGTTGACTAATGGCTGGAGGGTTCTCTTACTGCTGTTGAGTGATGGCTGGAGGGTCCTCTGCACCATTGATCCCTGAGGCTAGCACACACACACACACACACACACACACAATTCTGACCCGTGCACAGAAAGCCAGAGCGAGCCGTCACATTGACGTCGGGGGAGAACGGCTCTGCACAAGGCAGCGGAGGGACATTTATGGAGCAAAACATGTAGTCCAGTGCCGGGCAGCAGAAGAGAATCATGGGAGAGGGTCAGAGGTCAGGTCAGCGCGCCCTGGTGTTCTGCGGGTAAGCCGATTGGTCACGCCGATGTGGCGCTGGGAGAGCGAGGAGAACAGGTATGGGCTGTGTTGTAGGAGAGATAAGGGGAAGACAGGCTCATTCAGCACACGATTGGGAGGTTTGGGATGGTAGCTCTGTCCCACTCATCATGTCAGGGCATGGGTAAGGGGATGGAGGGAGGGAGGGCGGGAGGGTTGGAAAGAGAGAGAGGGAAGAATGAGAGAGGGAAGGAGAGAGGGAAGGGAAGTAGAGAGAGAGAGAGAGAGATGGGAAGAGAAAGGGAGGTGAAGAGCAGAAGGCAAAACAACACACTCTCACACAAACATAATAAAAAACAATGGCCACAAATCCTGCAGCATCCACACACATTCCACAGGCCTCACAGATTCCAGAGCAATCAGATACAACATTCCAGATAGAAGGAGTGAGGGTATAGAGAGAGGGAGAGGTGTATAGAGAGAGGGAGAGGGGTATAGAGAGAGGGAGAGGGGGTATAGAGAGAGGGAGAAGGGGTATAAAGAGGGAGAGAGGGAGAGGGGGTATAGAGAGAGGGAGAGGGGGTATAGAGAGAGGGGGGTATAGAGAGAGGGAGAGGGGGTATAGAGAGAGGGAGAGGGGGTATAGAGAGGGGAGAGGGGGTATAGAGAGAGGGAGAAGGGGTATAAAGAGGGAGAGAGGGAGAGAAGGAGAGGGGTATAGAGAGAGGGAGAGGGGGTATAGAGAGGGAGAGAAGGAGAGGGTGTATAGAGAGGGAGAGAAGGAGAGGGGGTATAGAGAGAAGTAGAGGGGGTATAGAGAGAGGGAGAGTGGGTATAGAGAGAGGGAGAGGGGGTATAAAGAGGGAGAGAGGGGGAGAGGGGAGAGAAGGAGAGGGGGTATAGAGAGAGGGAGAGGGGGTATAGAGAGGGGGAGAGGGGTATAGAGAGAGGGAGAGGGGGTATAGAGAGAGGGAGAGGGGGTATAGAGAGAGGGAGAGGGGGTATAGAGAGAGGAGAGGAGGTATAGAGAGTGAGACGGGGTATAGAGAGGGAGACGGGGTATAGAGTTTAGGAGAGGGGGTATAAAGAGAGGGAGAGGGGGTATAGAGAGAGGAGAGAGAGGTTATTTCTTTAGAATGCTGCAGTGAGCATGAGGGTCTGTGTGCTCAGCGTTGATTCAGTCTGAAGGTGGGAGTTTGGAGGTGAGGTGGTGACTCTCAACCCCCCCCACTACCACACACAGTCTTTGTCATTCACATCCCAGCATCCCACTACCACACACAGTCTCTGTCATTCACATCCCTGCATCCCCCCCACCACCATCACCACACACAGCCTCTGTCACAGGGAAACACATTCTGATGTCCTGTCGTTGCAGCAGCCAAAGCCCCTCTCCACGGATAACACTGATTGGTGCAAACAGGAAGTCTGAGACATGGTGACCTAATTCTGGCAATGTGCTGGGGCAGAATGGTGTTGAGTGATGCTGTGAAAACCTAGTGTCAGTCAGTCAGTCAATCAACCAGTCCAGGGGTGTTCGTTCAGCCATTGTGTTGCGTTTGTCCGAGTCAGTGTGAGTGACGTGAGTGAGAACGTTATCTCCCTGTTCCTTCCTGTATATGCTACCCAAATACAACAGCTACGAACATCCACGAGATAACAGCTAAGATATGTGTTGATTTGAAATGAACAAAAAGTCAGACCGAGAAAGAGGTAAAGATGGAGATAGTTGAAGAAGGAGAGAGAGAGGTAAAGGCAGAGATAGTTGAAGAAGGAGAGAAAGGCAGAGATAGTTGAAGAAGGAGAGAGAGAGGTAAAGGCAGAGATAGTTGAAGAGAGATGACGTCAAGATGGAGATATTTGAAGAGAGAGGTGAAGATGGAGATATTTGAAGAGAGAGAGGTGAAGATGGAGATATTTGAAGAGAGAGAGAGGTGAAGATGGAGATAGTTGAAGAGAGAGATAGGAAAATACAGAGATAGTTGAAAAGCGAGAGAGAGGGAAAGACAGAGATAGTTGAAAACGAGAGAGAGGGAAAGGAATGAAGAGAGAAAAAGTTGTAGAAACAGGTAAAGACTGAGCGAGGGATGCTAAGAGAGATCCGAGGTAGCGTTAACGAGAGAAAGTGCTCTCTGGGCTTTGCCATTCCACACGGGAGGCCATATTGATCCGTGGCTCAGAGTGATGAAGTCACACGCTGTCGCTAAACACCATCGCGTGTCCTCCATTGTTACCTCACGCTGTCGACGAGTGACATTGAGCTTTCTGTGACAGCGGGGTTTCACGAAACCACGTCGCTCAAATGACAACACCGCCTGCGCCAACTGTTAATACCCACCAGCTCCTTGGTAAAGACGCTGTTTCAGTATTTCGGAGCCCCAATCTCTCATTGTGAAAGCCGTTGTTGTATTTATTCTACTAAAGCTCTGATGAGGATCCGACAGTGAGTTCTATGAAATCAGGGAAAAGTGAAGCGTAACTTATCCGGAGTGGTCAGTTAGGATGAGCAGGTGGGCCTGATGCTTATTACAATGGAAAAAGGATGAAGGCTGGAGACTGGAGGCTGGAGACTGGAGGCTGGAGGCTGGAGGCTGGAGACTGGAGACTGGAGTCTGGAGTCTGGAGACTGGAGGCTGGAGGCTTGAGACTGGAGACTGGCGGTGTGTTTGATAGTATGATGAAAATAGCGATTCTTCTTCAAAGTTCTATGATCACAGCCCTTTTATGATCACACACACACACACGCACACACACGCACACACACACACACACGCACGCACACGCACGCACACGCACACACACACACACACACACACACACACACACACACACACACACACACACACACACACACACACACACACACACACACACACACACACACACACACACACACACACACACACAGAGTGTGATCTATAGGAAGACACAGTGCTGGGGACAGATGTGGATCCCAGCCATATGAGAGATGGAAACACACTCAGGCTAATCTAATGAATATACATGGGGCTTGTCAGAGCACTGTTCCCAGTGTACACACACACACACACACACACACACACACACACACACACACACACACACACACACACACACACACACACACACACACACACACACACACACACACACACACACACACACGCACTTAGATAATGGTGGAATAGAATAGAGAATCAGGTGGAATAGAATAGAGATTCATATGGAATAGAATGGAGAATCAGGTGGAATAGAATAGAGAATTCTATTGAACAGAATAAAGAATTATATGGAATAGAATCGAGAAACATATGGAATAGAATAGAGAATCAGGTGGAATAGAATAGAGAATTCTATTGAACAGAATAAAGAATTATATGGAATAGAATCGAGAAACATATGGAATAGAATAGAGAATCGAATAGAGAATCACGTGGAATAAAATTGGGAATCATATGGAATAGAATCTAGAATTATCTGGAATTGTCACGACTCTCGCTGAAGTTTGCTCCCCCGCCACTCGGCGGTCGTCACCGATCCCCTTTCTTTTTCTGTCTGTTGTGTTTGTTTGATGGACTTCCTTATTTTATAGCTAGGCTACACGCCCTTGTTTGGTGCGGGGTTACTCTTATGTTATGTGTGTATGATTTTGGTGTTTGTGCTCCGGACCTGGTACCCTGTGTGTTCTGGGTTGGTCCATATTTTCCGCGCCCTGTGTTGTGGCTATTGTTTTCGGTGCGATATTAAAGTGCACTTCTTCCTGTGGAACTATATGCTCTCTGCGCCTGATTCTTCCTCAAGCACCTCGTTTCCCGTGAAAGGAATAGAATAGAGAGTCATATGGAATAGAATAGAGAGTCATATGGAATGGAATAGAGAGTCATATGGAATAGAATAGAGAGTCATATGGAATAGAATAGAGAGTCATATGGAATGGAATAGAGAGTCATATGGAATGGAATAGAGAGTCATATGGAATAGAATAGAATAGAATAGTCATATGGAATAGAATAGAATGGAATAGAGAGTCATATGGAATAGAATAGAGAGTCATATGGAATAGAATAGAGAGTCATATGGAATGGAATAGAATAGAGTCATATGGAATGGAATAGAATTAGAGAATTATGTGGAATAGAGTAGAGAATTAAATGGAATAGAATAGATCATTATATTGCATATAATAGAGAATTATGTGGAATAGAATAGAGAATCATATGGAATAAAATAGATAATTATATTGAATATAATAGAGAATTATGTGGAATAGAATAGAGAATAATTTGCAATAGACGACAGAATTATGTGGATTAGAATAGAGAATCATATGGAATAGAATAGGTAATTATATTGAATATAATATATAATTATGTGGAATAGAATGGAGAATCATATGTAATAGAATGGAGAATCATATGGAATAGAATAGAGAATCATATGGAATAGAATGGAGAATCATATGGAATAGAATAGAGAATCATATGGAATAGAATAGAGAATCATATGGAATAGAAAAGAGAATCATTTGGAATAGAATAGAGAATCATATGGAATAGAATAGAGAATCATATGGAATAGAATGGAGAATCATATGGAATAGAATGGAGAATCATATGGAATAGAATAGAGAATCATATGGAATAGAATAGAGAATCATATGGAATAGAATAGAGAATCATTTGGAATAGAATAGAGAATCATATGGAATAGAATAGAGAATCATATGGAATAGAATGGAGAATCATATGGAATAGAATAGAGAATCATATGGATTAGAATAGAGAATCATATGGAATAGAATAGAGAATCATATAGAATAGAATAGAGAATCATATGGAATAGAATAGAGAATCATATGGAATAGAATAGAGAATCATATGGAATAGAATGGAGAATCATATGGAATAGAGTTGGTGAATAATGTGGAATAGAAAAGTGAACTCTACAATAACAAATTTCCTGCTCAGTGACAACCCTGATAGATCACTCCTCTCATTTATGCATATTGAACCTCAGTCAGTTCCCAGCCCCACCCATCCCATAGATCTTTACTGAATATACAGTGGGACAAAAAAGTATTTAGTCAGCCACCAATTGTGCAAGTTCTCCCACTTAAAAAGATGAGGGAGGTCTGTAATTTATATCATAGGTACACTTCAACTATGACAGACAAAATGAGAACAAAAATTCAGAAACTCACATTGTAGGATTTTTTATGAATTTATTTGCAAATTATGGTGGAAAATAAGTATTTGGTCAATAACAAAAGCTTATCTCAATACTTTGTTATATACCCTTTGTTGGCAATGACTGAGGTCAAACGTTTTCTGTAATTCTTCACAAGGTTTTCACACACTGTTGCTGGTATTTTAGCCCATTCCTCCATGCAGATCTCCTCTAGAGCAGTGATGTTTTGGGGCTGTTGCTGGGCAACATGGACTTTCAACTCCCTCCAAAGATTTTCTATGGGGTTGAGATCTGGAGACTGGCTAGGCCACTCCAGGACCTTGAAATGCTTCTTACGAATCCACTCCTTCGTTGCCTGGGCAGTGTGTTTGGGATCATTGTCATGCTGAAAGACCCAGCCACATTTCATCTTCAATGCCCTTTCTGATGGAAGGAGGTTTTCACTCAAAATCTCACGATACATGGCCCTATTCATTCTTTCCTTTACACGGATCAGTCGTCCTGGTCCCTTTGCAGAAAAACAGCACGAAAGCATGATGTTTACACCCCCATGCTTCACAGTAGGTTTGGTGTCCTTTGGATGCAACTCAGAATTCATGTTGTCCAAACACGACGAGTTGAGTTTTTACCAAAAAGTTATATTTTGGTTTCATCTGACGATATGACATTCTCCCAATCTTCTTCTGGATCATCCAAATGCTCTCTAGCAAACTTCAGATGGGCCTGGACATGTACTGGCTTAAGCAGAGAGACGCGTCTGGCCCTGCAGGATTTGAGTCCCTGGCGGCGTTGTGTGTTACTGATGGTAGGCTTTGTTACTTTGGTCCCAGCTCTCTGCAGGTCATTCACTAGGTCCCCCCGTGTGGTTCTGGGATTGTTGCTCACCATTCTTGTGATCAATTTGACCCCACAGGGTGAGATCTTGCGTGGAGCCCCAGATCGAGGGAGATTGTCAGTGGTCTTGTATGTCTTCCATTTCCTAATAATTGCTCCCACAGATGATTTCTTCAAACCAAGCTGCTTACCTATTGCAGATTCAGTCTTCCCAGCCTGGTGCAGGTCTACAATTTTTTTTCTGGTGTCCTTTGACAGCTCTTTGGTCTTGGCCATAGTGGATTTTGGAGTGTGACTGTTTGAGGATGTGGACAGGTGTCTTTTATAGTGATAACAAGTTCAAAGAGGTGTCATTAAATACAGGTAACAAGTGGAGGACAGATGAGCCTCTTAAAGAAGAAGTTACAGGTCTGTGAGAGCCAGAAATCTTACTTGTTTGTAGGTGACCAAATACTTATTTTCCACCATCATTTGCAAATAAATTCATAAAAAATCCTACAATGGGATTTTCTGGATTTTTTTTTCTGTCATAGTTGAAGTGTACCTATGATGAAAATTACAGGCCTCTCTCATCTTTTTAAGTGGGAGAACTTGCACAATTGGTTCCTGACTAAATACTTTTTTTCCCCATGTCACCCTCCTTCTGTACAAAATCTCTCTCTCTCTCTCTCTCTCTCTCTCTCCCTCTCTCTCTCTCTCTCTCTCTCTCTCTCTCTCTCTCTCTCTCTCTCTCAACGAGGTGTCATTTTTAAAACCAGTTACCAGAAGATGCCACGGCAAACAGTGACAGTTTCTAAAAGCTTTGGAACCAAATGACATGGAAGGAAAGAAAGAGAGAGAGAATGAGCGAAGTAGGGAGTGGAGGAGAAGTGGTTCCGTTTCGCATGGGAGTGATGGTGTCAGAGGAATGTGTATCCGTCTCTCCATTAGCGACCTGCGCTTGTGCGATGCACATGTATATTTTTTCCGACCCACACAAGGAAAAGGACCATTTTAGGCTTATGGGTTAGAGTAAGGATTA
>NC_088240.1:7008754-7021254 GCF_036934945.1 Oncorhynchus masou masou | reverse complement strand
GAGAGAAGACACAGAGAGAGAGAGAGAGGAAAAACCGAGAGAGAAAACAGAGAGAGAAACAGAGAGAGAGAAACAGAGAGAGAGAGACAGAGAGAGAGAGAGAGAAACAGAGAGAGAGAGACAGAGAGAGAGAGAGAGAGAAAACAGAGAGAGAGACAGAGAGAGAGACAGAGAGAGAGAGAGAGAGAGACAGAGAGAGAAACAGAGAGAGAAAACAGAGAGAGAGAAACAGAGATCTAGAGAGAGAAAAGCCAAAGAGAGAGAGAGAGAAACAGTGAGACAGAGAGAAACAGAGAGAGAGAGAAACAGAGAGAGAGACAGAGAGAGAGAGAGAGAGAGAGAGAGAGAGAAGAGAGAAACAGAGAGGGGGAGAGAGAGAGAGAACACAGAGAAGAGAAACAGAGAGAAGAGAGAAACAGAGAAATAACAGAGAGAGGGAGAGATAGAAACAGAGATAGAGAGAAACAGAGATAGAGAGAGAGAAACAAAGAGAGAGAGAAAGAAACAGAGAGAGAGAGAGAGAAACACACACAGAGAGAGAGAGGGAGAGAAACCGAGAGAGAGAAACAGAGAGAAGAAACAGAGAGATCCAGAGAGAGAGAGACAGAGAGAGAGAGAGAAACAGAGAGAGAGAGACAGAGAGAGGGAGAGAGAGAGAGAAACAGAGAGAGAGAGAGACAGAGAGAGAGACAGAGAGAGAATTTTTTGAGAGAGACAGAGAGAGAGAAACAGAAATAGAAACAGAGAGAGAGAAACAGAGAGAGGGATAGAAACAGAGATAGAGAGAAACAGAGATAAGAGAGAAAACAAAGAGAAAGAAACAGAGAAGAGAGAGAAACACACACAGAGAGAGAGAGGGAGAGAAACTGAGAGAGAGAAACAGAGAGAGAGAAACAGAGAGAGAGAAACAGAGAGAGAGAGAGAAACAGAGAGAGAGAGACAGAGAGAGGGAGAGAGAGAGAGAAACAGAGAGAGAGAGAGACAGAGAGAGAGACAGAGAGAGAGAGAGAGAGAGAGAGAGAGACAGAGAGAGAGAAACAGAGAGAGAGAAACAGAGAGAGAGAAACAGAGAGATCTAGAGAGAGAAAGAGCGAAACAGAGAGAGAGAGAGAAACAGTGAGACAGAGAGAAACAGAGAGAGAGAGAGAGAGAAACAGAGAGAGGGAGAGAGAGAGACAGAGAGAGTGAGAGAGAGAAACAGAGAGAGAGAGAGAGAGAGAAACAGAGATAGAGAGAAACAGAGATAGAGAGAGAGAAACAAAGAGAGAGAGAAAGAAACAGAGAGAGAGAGAGAGAAACACACACAGAGAGAGACCTTTTGAGAAACCGAGAGAGAGAAACAGAGAGAGAGAACAGAGAGAGAGAAACAGAGAGAGAGAGACAGAGAGAAGAGAGAAACAGAGAGAGAGAGACAGAGAGAGCTGAGAGACTAGAAAACAGAGAGAGAGAGAGACAGAGAGAGAGACAGAGAGAGAGAGAGAGAGAGAGAGACAGAGAGAGAGAAACAGACTAGACAGAAACAGAGAGAGAGAAACAGAGAGAGGGGTAGAAACAGAGATAGAGAGAAACAGAGATAGAGAGAGAGAAACAAAGAGAGAGAGAAAGAAACAGAGAGAGAGAGAGAAACACACACAGAGAGAGAGAGGGAGAGAAACCGAGAGAGAGAAACAGAGAGAGAGAAACAGAGAGAGAGAAACAGAGAGAGAGAGAGAAACAGAGAGAGAGAGACAGAGAGAGGGAGAGAGAGAGAGAAACAGAGAGAGAGAGACAGAGAGAGAGACAGAGAGAGAGAGAGAGAGAGAGACTCCACCTAACAGAGAGAGAGAAACAGAGAAGGAGAAACAGAGAGATCTAGAGAGAGAAAGAGCGAAACAGAGAGAGAGAGAGAAACAGTGAGACAGAGAGAAACAGAGAGAGAGAGAGAGAGAAACAGAGAGAGGGAGAGAGAGAGACAGAGAGAGTGAGAGAGAGAAACAGAGAGAGAGAGAGAGAGAAACACAGAGAGAGAGAAACAGAGAGAGAGAGAAACAGAGAGAGAGAAACAGAGAGAGGGAGAGATAGAAACAGAGATAGAGAGAAACAGAGATACAGAGAGAAACAAAGAGAGAGAGAAAGAAACAGAGAGAGAGAGAGAAACACACAGAGAGAGAGAGAGGGAGAGAAACCTGAGAGAGAAACAGAGAGAGAGAAACAGAGAGAGAGAAACAGAGAGAGAGAGACAGAGAGAGAGAGAGAGAGAAACAGAGAGAGAGACAGAGAGAGGGAGAGAGAGAGAGAGAAAACAGAGAGAGAGAGAGACAGAGAGAGAGACAGAGAGAGAGAGAGAGCTACCAGAGAGAGAGAAACAGAGAGAGAAACAGAGAGAGAGAAACAGAGAGATCTAGAGAGAGAAAGAGCGAAACAGAGAGAGAGAGAAAACAGTGAGACAGAGAGAAACAGAGAGAGAGAGAAACAGAGAGAGAATAAGAGAAAAGACTTTCAACACGTAATGGAAAATAAAATACAGTGTTTAAGTACATATGAGCTGAGAGGATGGGAACATTTGAATACTGCTGTTCTAAGTCCTGATTGCCCATATATAACAAAATGAACAACATATGGCCATAGCTATCCCTTGGTGATGCAGAGGATTAGTCATCTTGCTGCAGAGCCAAAGAGTGCAGGTTCAATCACACATATTCTTTAATTAACCATGTTTAATTTTTTGATGAGGTTCAGATATACAAAATACATTTTGTCCTGGATTTATAAATCCAGTCAGAAATGCATAATTAAGACAAAAAAATAAATAATACATTGTAAAAGTGGCCTGTTATGTTTTTACCTGAAATACAGAGTTCCTACTTCGACATTTTTTATTTATTTAACTAGGCAAGTCAGTTAATGAACAAATTCTTATTTTAAATGACGGCCAAGGAAGAGTGGGTTAACTGCCTTGTTCAGGGGCAGAACGACAGATTTTTTTCATTTGTCAGCTCAGGGATTCAATCTTGCAACCTTTTGGTTACGAGACCAACACTCTAACCACTAGGCTACCTGCTGGTCACTAGTCCAACACTCTAACCACTAGGCTACCTGCTGGTCACTAGTCCAACGCTCTAACCTCTAGGCTACCTGCTGGTCCGAGACCAACACTCTAACCACTAGGCTACCTGCTGGTCACTAGTCCAACACTCTAACCACGAGGCTACCTGCTGGTCACTAGTCCAACGCTCTAACCTCTAGGCTACCTGCTGGTCACGAGTCCAACACTCTAACCACTAGGCTACCTGCTGGTCACTAGTCCAACACTCTAACCACGAGGCAACCTGCTGGTCACTAGTCCAACGCTCTAACCACTAGGCTACCTGCTGGTCGCTAGTCCAAAAACTACCAACGAGACTACCTGCTGGTCACTAGTCCAACACTCTAACCACTAGGCTACCTGTCGCCACTCCACTCTAACCACTAGGCTACCTGCCACCCCTACACTATAACCACAAGGCTACCTGCCGCCACTCCAATCTAACCACTAGGCTACCTGTCGCCCCTCCACTCTAACCACTAGGCTACCTGTCGCGCCCTCCACTCTCACCACTAAGCTACGTGTCGCCCCTCCACTCTAACAACTAGGCTACCTGTCGCCCCTCCACTCTAACCACTAGGCTACCTGCTGGTTACTAGTCCAACGCTCTAACCACTAGGCAACCTGTCGCCCCTACACACTAACCACTAGGCTACCTGTCGCCCTCCACTCTAACCACTAGGCTGCCTGCCTCCCCTCCACTCTAACCACTAGGCTACCTGCCGCCCCTCCACTCTAACCACTATGCTACCTGTCGCCCCTCCACTCTAACCACTAACCTACCTGCCGCCCCTCCACTCTAACCACTAGGCTACCTGCCGCCCCTCCACTCTAACCACTAGGCTACCTGCCGCCCCTCCAATCTAACCACTAAGCTACCTGTCGCCCCTCCACTCTAACCACTTGTCTTCCTGTCGCCCCTCCACTCTAACCACTAGGCTACCTGCCGCCCCTCCACTCTAACCACTAGGCTACCTGTCGCCACTCCACTCTAACCACTAAGCTAACTGTCGCCCCTCCACTCTAACCACTAGGCTACCTGCCGCCCCTCCACTCTAAACACTAGGCTACCTGCTGCCCCACCACTCTAACCACTAGGCTACCTGCCGCCCCTCCACTCTAACAGCTAGGCTACCTGCCGACCCTCCAATCTAACCACTAGGCTTCCTGCCGCCCCTCCCACTCTAACCACTATGCTACCTGTCGCCCCTCCACTCTAACCACTAGGCTACCTGTCGCCCCTCCACTATAACTACTAGGCTACCTGCCGCCCCTCTACACTAACCACTAGGCTACCTGTCGCCCCTCCACTCTAACCACTAGGCTACCTGTCGCCCCTCCACTCTAACCACTAGGCTATCTGCTGGCCCCTCAACTCTAACCACTAGGCTACCTGCCGCCCCTCCACTCTAACCACTAGGCTACCTGTCGCCCCTCCACTCAAACCACTGGGCTATCTTCTGGCCCCTCCACTCTAACCACTAAGCTACCTGTCTCCCCTCCACTCTAACCACTATGCTACCTGTCGCCCCTCCACTCTAACCACTAGGCTATCTGCTGGCCCCTCAACTCTAACCACTAGTCTACCTGCCGCCCCTCCACTCTAACCACTAGGCTACCTGCCGCCCCTCCACTCTAACCACTCGGCTACCTGCCCCCCCCACTCTAACCACTATGCTACCTGTCGCCCTCCACTCTAACCACTATGCTACCTGTCTCCCCTCCACTCTAACCACTAGGCTACCTGCCGCCCTCCACTCTAACCACTAGGCTACCTGCCGCCCTCCACTCTAACCACTAGGTTACCTGTCGCCCCTCCACTCTAACCACTATGCTACCTGTCGCCCCTCCACTCTAACCACTAGGCTACCTGCCGCGCCTCCACTCTAACCACTCGGCTACCTGCCCCCCCCACTCTAACCACTATGCTACCTGTCGCCCCTCCACACTAACCACTAGGCTACCTGCCGCCCTCCACTCTAACCACTCGGCTACCTGCCCCCCCCCCCCACTCTAACCACTATGATACCTGTCGCCCCTCCACTCTAACCACTATGCTACCTGTCGCCCTCCACTCTAACTACTAGGCTACCTGTCGCCTCTCCACTCTAACCACTAGGCTACCTGCTGCCCCTCTACACTAACCACGCAGGCTACCTGTCGCCCCTCCACTCTAACCACTAGTCTACCTGTCGCCCCTCCACTCTAACCACTAAGCTACCTGTCGCCCTCCACTCTAACCACTAAACTACCTGTCGCCCCTCCACTCTAACCACTAAGCTACCTGTCGCCCCTCCACTCTAACCACAAGGCTACCTGCTGCCCCTCCACTCTAACCACTAAGCTACCTGTCGCCCCTCCACTCTAACCACTAGGCTACCTGCTGCCCCTCCACTCTAACCACTAGGCTACCTGCCGCCTCCACTCTAACCACTAGGCTACCTGCCGCCCTTCCACTCTAACCACTAGGCTACCTGTCGCCCCTCCACTCTAACCACTAGGCAACCTGCCGCCCCTCCACTCTAACCACTAGGCTACCTGTCGCCCTCCACTCTAACCACTATGCTACCTGTCGCCCTCCACTCTAACCACTAGGCTACCTGTCACCCCTCCACTCTAACTACTAGGCTACCTGCCGCCCCTCTACACTAACCACTAGGTTACCTGCCCCCCCCACTCTAACCACTATGCTACCTGTCGCCCCTCCACTCTAACCACTAGGCTACCTGCCGCCCCTCCACTCTAACCACTAGGCTACCTGCCGCCCTCCACTCTAACCACTAGGCTACCTGCCGCCCCTCCACTCTAACCACTAGGCTACCTGCCGCCCCTCCACTCTAACCACTAGGCTACCTGCCGCCCCTCCACTCTAACCACTAGGCTACCTGCCGCCCCTCCACTCTAACCACTAGGCTACCTGCCGCCTCCACTCTAACCACTAGGCTACCTGCCGCCCCTCCACTCTAACCACTAGGCTACCTGTCGCCCCTCCACTCTAACCACTAGGCTACCTGCCGCCCCTCCACTCTAACCACTAGGCTACCTGCCGCCCCCTCCACTCTAACCACTAGGCTACCTGCCGCCCCTCCACTCTAACCACTAGGCTACCTGCCGCCCTCCACTCTAACCACTAGGCTACCTGTCGCCCCTCCACTCTAACCACTAGGCTACCTGCCGCCCTCCACTCTAACCACCAGGCTACCTGCCGCCCCTCCACTCTAACCACTAGTCTACCTGTCGCCCCTCCACTCTAACCACTAGGCTACCTGTCGCCCCTCCACTCTAACCACTAGGCTACCTGCCGCCTCCACTCTAACCACTAGTCTACCTGTCACCCCTCCACTCTAACCACTAGGCTACCTGCCGCCCCTCCACTCTAACCACTAGTCTACCTGTCGCCCCTCCACTCTAACCACTAGGCTACCTGCCGCCCCTCCACTCTAACCACTAGGCTACCTGCCGCCCTCCACTCTAACCACTAGGCTACCTGCCGCCCCTCCACTCTAACCACTAGGCTACCTGCTGGCCCCTATGTTTAATGTGGTCCCGCTGCTGGCTCATCTTTCATGATCTGAAAATCAAGAGTCTTGTATTTAAATATGGTCCCAGAATAGCACAGCTTATATAGAGGATGGATGAATAACCCAGTTACCAGGATATCCCTGGGTTAGTTATGTCTAACGAGGCTAAAAGGGCAGCATGGGAATCCTGAGCGACCACACTGCCACGGCGACCACACTGCCACGGCGACCACACTGCCACGGCAACCATACTGAACAATGAAGAAAGAAAGCCTCCCTGGTGTTGCAGAGGACCTAGCTTGGGAGCCAACATTGTAGGTTCAAACCCCACATGTCCAGGTTGTAGTTGTGTTTGTATGAGTAAGTTGAAATGCAATGTGTCTCTATATCAGGGATGCGCCACATGCCCCCCCCCCACTTTTGAAAGCACTTGGATGAATAATAATAATGAACAAATACAGTGCCTTCAGAAAGCATTCAGACAGCTTGACTTTTTCAGATTTTGTTGTGTTACTGCCTGAATTCACAGTAAAATCGATTACATTTAGATTTTTTTGTAAACATTTTGAAAACATAATTCCACTTTGACATTATGGGGTATTGTTTTTGTTTCCTACAAACATACCTCATTCTGTCAAAAATGGAATTATGTTTTTCTAAATGTTTACAGATTAATAAAAAATGAAATGGTGAAATGTCTTGAGTCAATAAGTATTCAACCTCTTTGTTATGACAAGCCTAAATATATTCAGGAGTAAGAAATGTGCTTAACAAGTCAAATAATAAGTTGCATGGGATTCACTCTGTGGGCAATAATTGTGTTGACATGATTTTTGTATTACTACCTCATCTCTGTACCCCACACATACAATTATCTGTAAAGTCCCTCAGTCAAGCAGTACATTTCAAACACAGATTCAACCACAAAGACCAGCGAGGTTTTTCAATGCAAAGAATGGCACATATTGGTACATGGTTATTAAAAGACATTCAATATCCCGTTGAGCATGGGGAAGTTATTAATTACACTTGGTGTATGGTGTATGGTGTATCAATACACCCAGTCACTACAAAGACACAGGCGTCCTTTCTAACTCAGTTGTCGGAGAAGAAGGAAACGCCTCAGGGATTTCACCATGAGGACAATGGTGACTTTAAACAGTTACAGATTTTAATGGCTGTGATAGGAGAAAACTAAGGATGCATCAAAGACACAGTAGTTACTCTGCAATACTAACCTAATTGACAGAGTGAAGTATTTCAAAACATGCATTTTGTTCGCAACAAGGCACTAACGTAATACTGCAAAAATTGTGGTCAATCAATTACATTTTTTTTGTCCTAAGAAGAAAGTGTTATGTTCCAATACATCACAATACTGACTCTTTATATTTTCAAGCATAGTGGAGGCTGCATCATGTTATGGGTATGCTTGTCACCGGCAAGGACTAGTGAGTGTTTAAGGATAAAAAAGACATGTAATGGAGATAAGCACAGGAAAAATCCTAGTGGAAAACCTAGTTCAGTCTGCTTTCCACCAGACACTGGGAGATGGGTTCACCTTTCAGCAGGACAATAACTTAAAATACAAGGTCAAATCTACACTGAAGTTGCTTCCAGAGAAGACAGTGAATATTCCTGAATGGCCGGGAAGTTACAGTTTTGACATAAATTTACTTGGGAAAAAAAGTCAATACCTGATAAGGGTCTTCTATCAATGATCAACAACCAATTTGACAGAGCTTGAAGAATTTTGCACATGTGGGTAAACAGACCAGTGAGAAACTGCTGAGTCCAGATTTCTTGTGGCCCACACCCCCGTCAAAGATTTTGTGTTTTGTAAATATATATCTCCTTTCTTGACCCAGATTTTGTGTTTTGTAAATATATCTCTCCTTTCTTGACTCCCACAATGTTAACCCAACTAAAGAAACATTCTGGGAACTTTCAAAGAACAGATTAAATATCTTACAGGAATGTATTTGCAACATCAGGCAATGGTTTTATACAAATATTCTATAATCATCAACACACATTGAGTGTTGTTGTGTTATTAGAACATTTTCCCAATGTGCACAATGTTTTAGTGAATGTTAGGATGAACATTCCAACGATATTTCATTTTAAACATCGGATGTCTCTTCATGTAATGACAGCTCACTGAAACGTTACAAGGGTATATTCATGCTTCATAACCAATTGATAAACTTAATAACCAACGCCTTCATGGTTGATTTCTTTATTTTTCTGCAGTTTATGGTCTGTTAGTCCGCATCACATTTTGGGGTGTGCATCAGCTCAAGCGTTTGACTTTTTTACAGTTGCAATCTTATAACGTCATATATGACGCCATCGGATAATGGTGAACATGATGTCATCGGACAGTGGTGAACATGATGTCATCGGATAGTGGTGAACATGACGCCATTGGATAGTGGTGAACATGACGTCATCGGATAGTGGTGAACATGATGTCATCGGATAGTGGTGAACATGATGTCATCGGATAGTGGTGAACATGATGTCATCAGATAGTGGTGAACATGATGTCATCGGATAGTGGTGAACATGATGTCATCAGATAGTGGTGAACATGATGTCATCGGATAGTGGTGAACACGATGTTATTAAATAGTGATGAACATGATGTCATCGGATAGTGGTGAACATGATGTCATCGGATAGTGGTGAACATGATGTCATCGGATAGTGGTGAACATGATGTCATCGAATAGTGGTGAACATGATGTCATCGGATAGTGGTGAACATGATGTCATCGGATGGTGGTGAACATGATGTCATCGGATAGTGGTGAACATGATGTCATTTAATTCTGGTGAACACGAATCACATGGAAAAGCTCAGACACCAATAGAGAATTTGGCATGCCATTGGGAATGAGGGCACGTTCCTCCATTCTGTGGATGTGCAACCATGTGACTCTTTCCAAATATATTTCTTTGAAAGCCCCTGTCTAACTCACTAAATGTGTCCCTGAATGGTGCTTTCTAACTAAGTGATTGTGTGTGTGTGTGAGTGTGTTTGTGTGTGTGTGTGTGTGTCTGACTGTCTGAGTGTGTGTGTGTGTGTGTTTTGTGTGTGTGTGTGTGTGTGTGTGTGTGTGTGTGTGTGTGTGTGTGTGTGTGTGTGTGTGTGTGTGTGTGTGTGTGTGTGTGTGTGAGTGAGTGTGAGAGAGACTTTCATTGACTCGCCACATTTGTATCCCCCACCACAGAGTGGTGACTCTGGTTGGGTGGGACACTAAAGCCTGCTTGACTTGCCCTATGCAGACTGAATGCTAACTCCGGTGAAGGAATGCCCGCCGTGGCACCCGCTCAATGCCACTGAGAGTGACAACACCAAGCAATGGCAGCCATGTTTGATTTTGTGGGGGACGCGCCACCTCAGCGCAGAGAGGCAACTTACCACACTACACTGCCAACGGGCAGATCAATGGAGGAAGATCGAAAAGAAAAGGTCACTGACGGTGGATGAACAGCTGAGGTTTGGAACTTGTAGATCATTAGATCAGGCCTCCATGTCAGTTCATTAGATCAGGCCGTTAATGTCAGTTCATTAGATCAGGCCTCCATGTCAGTTCATTAGATCAGGCCTCCATGTCAGTTCATTAGATCAGGCCTCCATGTCAGTTCATTAGATCAGGCCTCCATGTCAGTTCATTAGATCAGGCCTCCATGTCAGTTCATTAGATCAGGCCTCCATGTCAGAACATTAGATCAGGCCTCCATGTCAGTTCATTAGATCAGGCCTCCATGTCAGAACATTAGATCAGGCCTCCATGTCAGTTCATTAGATCAGGCCTCCATGTCAGTTCATTAGATCAGGCCTCCATGTCAGTTCATTAGATCAGGCCTCCATGTCAGTTCATTAGATCAGGCCTCCATGTCAGTTCATTAGATCAGGCCTCCATGTCAGTTCATTAGATCAGGCCTCCATGTCAGAACATTAGATCAGGCCTCCATGTCAGTTCATTAGATCAGGCCTCCATGTCAGTTCATTATATCTGTCCTTTGGACATGGGATGTCCACAAACCTGTCTTCTGTTGTCTACCTGTCTTCTGGTGTCTACAAGACCTGTCTTCTGTGTCTACCCTACCTGTCTACTGGTGTCTATCATACCTGGCTTCTGGTGTCTACCATACCTGTCTACTGGTGTCTATCATACCTGGCTTCTGGTGTCTACCCTACCTGTCTACTGGTGTCTATCATACCTGGCTTCTGGTGTCTACCATACCTGGCTTCTGGTGTCTACAAGACCTGTCTACTGGTGTCTACCCCACCTGTCTTCTGGTGTCTATCATACCTGTCTTCTGGTGTCTACCCTACCTGTCTACTGGTGTCTATCATACCTGGCTTCTGGTGTCTACCATACCTGCCTTCTGGTGTCTACCCCACCTGTCTTCTGGTGTCTACAATACCTGTCTTCTGGTGTCTACAATACCTGTCTTCTGGTGTCTACAATACCTGTCTTCTGGTGTCTACAATACCTGTCTTCTGGTGTCTACAATACCTGTCTTCTGGTGTCTACAATACCTGTCTTCTGGTGTCTACCCTACCTGACTTCTGGTGTCTATCCTACCTGACTCCTGGTGTCTACCCTTCCTGGCTCCTTGTTTTTTTACCCTTTTTGGCTCCTGGTTTCATCATACCTGGCTTCTGGTGTCATCATACCTGGCTTCTGGTGTCATCATACCTGGCTTCTGGTGTCATCATACCTGACTCCTGGTGTCTACCCTTCGTGGGTCCTGGTGTCTACCATACTTTTTTTTCTGGTTTCTACCATAGTCCGGGATCAGTTAGGTATGACCTTTGACCTCTTTCAAAGCCCTGGGAACACATCCAGGAGAAGAGGGGTGATTTTAGGGTTCTCACAGTCCCCCATACTCATACCAAAACATTACCCCACAGCAGGGGCAAAGGAAGATAGGAGATGGATCGGGGGAGGAAAGGAGAGAGAGGGGGAGAAGGAGAGGTGTAGAGCAGTAGAGAGGAGAGGTGAAGAGCGTTAGAGAGGAGAGGTGAAGATTTTTACAATGGTCCCTTGGTAGCAGTCTAGTTTGAGACGTTTCTTTCAACTGATCCACGTGTTTCTGTCCCTGACATTGTCATTGTCCATGTCTCACATCCCACTATCCTCTCCCTCTGTCATCTCCTATCCCTCTATCATCTCCCATCCCACTATCTCCCTCTCCTCTCCTCCATCATCTCCTCTCCCTCTACTCATCTCCTATTCCCTCTATCCTCTATCCTCTCCCTCTATCATCTCCTATCCCTCTATTCTCTCCCTCTATCATCTCCTCTCCCTCTATCCTCTCCCTCTCTCCAAATCTGTCATTCTGCCCCTGAACAGGCAGTTAACCCACTGTTCCCAGGCCGTCATTGAAAATAAGAATGTGTTCTTAACTGACTTGCCTGGTTAAATAAAGGTAAAATAAAAAAATAAAAACTCCATCTATCATCTCCTCTCCCTCTATCCTCTCCTATCCCTCTATCCTCTCCCTCTCTCCTCTCCCTCTATCATCTCTCATTCTATCCTCTCCTATCCCTCTATCCTCTCCCTCTATCATCTCCTCCCTCTATCATCTCCTCTCCCTCTATCCTCTCCCTATCCCTCTATCCCTCTCCCTCTCTCATCTCCCTCTATCATCTCTCATTCTATCCTCTCCTATCCCTCTATCCTCTCCCTCTATCATCTCTCCCCCTCTATCATCTCCTATCCCTCTATCCTCTCCCTCTATCCTATCCTATCCCTCTCTCCCTCTCCCTCTATCATCTCCTCTCCCTCTATCATCTCCTATCCCTCTATCCTCTCCCTCTATCCTCTCCTATCCCTCTATCATCTCATCCCCTCTATCCTCTCCTATCCCTCTATCCTCTCCCTCTATCCTCTCCT
>NC_088240.1:6966254-7001254 GCF_036934945.1 Oncorhynchus masou masou | reverse complement strand
GGAACAGCCAGGGTGTACTGTCTCTAGGAACAGCCAGGATGTGCTGCCTCTAGGAACAGCCAGGATGTGCTGCCTCTAGGAACATCCAGGATGTGCTGCCTCTAGGAACAGCCAGGATGTGCTGCCTCTAGGAACAGCCAGGATGTGCTGTCTCTAGGAACAGCCAGGATCTGCTGCCTCTAGGAACAGCCAGGATGCGCTGCCTCTAGGAACAGCCAGGATGTGCTGCCTCTAGGAACAGCCCGGATCTGCTGCCTCTAGGAACAGCCAGGATGTACTGCCTCTAGGAACAGCCAGGATGTACTGCCTCTAGGAACAGCCAGGATGTACTGCCTCTAGGAACAGCCAGGATGTGCTGACTCTAGGAACAGCCAGGATGTACTGCCTCTAGGAACAGGCAGGATGTACTGCCTCTAGGAACAGCCAGGATGTGCTGCCTCTAGGAACAGCCAGGGTGTACTGCCTCTAGGAACAGCCAGGATGTGCTGCCTCTAGGAACAGCCATGATTTGCTGCCTCTAGGAATGGCCAGGATGAGCTGCCTCTAGGAACAGCCATGATTTGCTGCCTCTAGGAACAGCCAGGATGAGCTGCCTCTAGGAACAGCCAGGATGTGCTGCCTCTAGGAACAGCCAGGATGTGCTGCCTCTAGGAACAGCCAGGATGTGCTGCCTCTAGGAACAGCCAGGATGTGCTGCCTCTAGGAACAGCCAGGATGTACTGCCTCTAGGAACAGCCAGGATGAGCTGCCTCTAGGAACAGCCAGGATGTGCTGACTCTAGGAACAGCCAGGATGTGCTGACTCTAGGAACAGCCAGGATTAGCTGCCTATAGGAACAGCCAGGATGTGCTGACTCTAGGAACAGCCAGGATGTACTGCATCTAGGAACAGCCAGGGTGTACTGTCTCTAGGAACAGCCAGGATGTGCTGCCTCTAGGAACAGCCAGGATGTGCTGCCTCTAGGAACATCCAGGATGTGCTGCCTCTAGGAACAGCCAGGATGTGCTGCCTCTAGGAACAGCCAGGATGTGCTGCCTCTAGGAACAGCCAGGATGTGCTGCCTCTAGAAACAGCCAGGATGCGCTGCCTCTAGGAACAGCCAGGATGTGCTGCCTCTAGGAACAGCCAGGATCTGCTGCCTCTAGGAACAGCCAGGATGTACTGCCTCTAGGAACAGCCAGGATGTACTGCCTCTAGGAACAGCCAGGATGTGCTGACTCTAGGAACAGCCAGGATGTACTGCCTCTAGGAACAGGCAGGATGTACTGCCTCTAGGAACAGCCAGGATGTGCTGCCTCTAGGAACAGCCAGGGTGTACTGCCTCTAGGAACAGCCAGGATGTGCTGCCTCTAGGAACAGCCATGATTTGCTGCCTCTAGGACTGGCCAGGATGAGCTGCCTCTAGGAACAGTCAGGATGTGCTGCCTCTAGGAACAGCCAGGATGCGCTGCCTCTAGGAACAGCCAGGATGTGCTGCCTCTAGGAACAGCCAGGATGTGCTGCCTCTAGGAACAGCATGTACTGTTGCATGTAGATGTACTGTTCCATGTAGATGTACTGTTGCATGTAGACGTACTGTTGCATGTAGACGTACTGTTGCATGTAGACGTACTGTTGCATCTAGACGTACTGTTGCATGTAGACGTACTGTTGCATGTAGACTGAGGCCTAACACTCCCAGGAAGGGGAAACACAAGCCATTACCTTTAGCTCGGGTTTCTATAAGGCCAGGTATTGAATGCAGGTTGATGGAGGGGTATGCAAGGAAAGGCTGGAACAGCATCTGCAGTCCTTCGTGAAGTTCTGTCACATATCTTAATGTGGAATACAGGTAAAGAACTTACACCTGATTAACTGGTTACTAAAGCTGTGATTGTTGTTGAACTAACTAGCTGTAACCCTTTGGCCAGGGTAGAAGAGGCCTACTAACTAGCTTTAACCCTTTAGCCAGGGTAGAAGAGACCTGCTAACTAGTTGTAACCCTTTAGCCAGGGTAGAAGTGGCCAACTAACTAGTTGTAGTCCTTTGGCCAGGGTAGAAGAGACCTACTAACTATCTGTAACCCTTTAGCCAGGGTAGAAGAGGCATTCTAAATAGCTGTAACCCTTTGGCCAGGGTAGAAGAGACCTGCTAACTAGTTGTAACCCTTTGGCCAAGGTAGAAGAGGCCTACTAACTAGCTGTAACCCTTTGGCCAGGGTAGAAGAGACCTACTAACTAGTTATAACCCTTTAGCCAGGGTAGAAGATGCCTAGAAACTAGTCATAACCCTTTGGCCAGGGTAGAAGAGGCCTACTAACTAGTTATAACCCTTCGGCCAGGGTAGAAGAGGCCTACTAACTAGTCATAACCCTTTGGCCAGGGTAGAAGAGGCCTACTAACTAGTTATAACCCTTCGGCCAGGGTAGAAGAGGCCTACTAACTAGTCATAACCCTTTGGCCAGGGTAGAAGAGGCCTACTAACTAGTCATAACCCTTTGGCCAGGGTAGAAGAGGCCTAGAAACTAGTTGTAACCCTTCGGCCAGGGTAGAAGAGGACTAGAAACTAGTTATAACCCTTCGGCCAGGGTAGAAGAGGCCTAGAAACTAGTCATAACCCTTCAGCCAGGGTAGAAGAGGCCTAGAAACTAGTCATAACCCTTTGGCCAGGGTAGAAGAGGCCTAGTAACTAGTTATAACCCTTCGGCCAGGGTAGAAGAGGCCTAGAAACTAGTTATAACCCTTCGGCCAGGGTAGAAGAGGCCTAGAAACTAGTCATAACCCTTCGGCCAGGGTAGAAGAGGCCTAGAAACTAGTTATAACCCTTTGGCCAGGGTAGAAGAGGCCTAGAAACTAGTTATAACAATTTGGCCAGGGTAGAAGAGGCCTAGAAACTAGTTATAACCCTTTGGCCAGGGTAGAAGAGGCCTAGAACTAGTTATAACCCATTGGCCAGGGTAGAAGAGGCATTCTAACTAGCTGTAACCCTTTAGCCAGGGTAGAAGAGGCCTACTAACTAGTTATAACCCTTTAGCCAGGGTAGAAGAGGCATTCTAACTAGTTATAACCCTTTGGCCAGGGTAGAAGAGGCCTAGAAACTAGTTATAACCCTTTGGCCAGGGTAGAAGAGGCCTAGAAACTAGTCATAACCCTTTGGCCAGGGTAGAAGATGCCTAGAAACTAGTTATAACCCTTTGGCCAGGGTAGAAGAGGCCTAGAAACTAGTCAAAACCCTTTGGCCAGGGTAGAAGAGGCCTAGTAACTAGTTATAGCCCTTCGGCCAGGGTAGAAGAGGCCTAGAAACTAGTCATAACCCTTTGGCCAGGGTAGAAGAGGCCTAGAAACTAGTCATAACCCTTCGGCCAGGGTAGAAGAGGCCTAGAAACTAGTCATAACCCTTTGGCCAGGGTAGAAGATGCCTAGAAACTAGTCATAACCCTTTGGCCAGGGTAGAAGAGGCCTAGAAACTAGTCATAACCCTTTGGCCAGGGTAGAAGAGGCCTAGAAACTAGTCATAACCCTTTGGCCAGGGTAGAAGAGGCCTAGAAACTAGTCATAACCCTTTGGCCAGGGTAGAAGAGGCCTAGAAACTAGTCATAACCCTTTGGCCAGGGTAGAAGAGGCCTAGAAACTAGTCATAACCCTTCGGCCAGGGTAGAAGAGGCCTAGTAACTAGTTATAACCCTTCGGCCAGGGTAGAAGAGGCCTAGAAACTAGTTATAACCCTTCGGCCAGGGTAGAAGATGCCTAGAAACTAGTCATAACCCTTTGGCCAGGGTAGAAGAGGCCTAGAAACTAGTCATAACCCTTTGGCCAGGGTAGAAGAGGCCTAGAAACTAGTCATAACCCTTTGGCCAGGGTAGAAGAGGCCTAGAAACTAGTCATAACCCTTTGGCCAGGGTAGAAGAGGCCTAGAAACTAGTCATAACCCTTTGGCCAGGGTAGAAGAGGCCTAGAAACTAGTCATAACCCTTCGGCCAGGGTAGAAGAGGCCTAGTAACTAGTTATAACCCTTCGGCCAGGGTAGAAGAGGCCTAGAAACTAGTTATAACCCTTCGGCCAGGGTAGAAGAGGCCTAGAAACTAGTCATAACCCTTTGGCCAGGGTAGAAGAGGCCTAGAAACTAGTCATAACCCTTTGGCCAGGGTAGAAGAGGCCTAGAAACTATTCATAACCCTTTGGCCAGGGTAGAAGAGGCCTAGAAACTAGTCATAACCCTTTGGCCAGGGTAGAAGAGGCCTAGAAACTAGTCATAACCCTTTGGCCAGGGTAGAAGAGGCCTAGAAACTAGTCATAACCCTTTGGCCAGGGTAGAAGAGGCCTAGAAACTAGTCATAACCCTTTGGCCAGGGTAGAAGAGGCCTAACAGGATCAGCAGACTTATACTCGGGAACAGGAGGGTTGTTGACATTAGATGCAGCTTAAACTGCTGACTCACTTAGTACTGTGAACATTTAACCTTTTATCTCACAAATTGCTTAACCCTTTTCCTGCCAGATAGTTTAATATTTTACCTGCCAGATTGTTTAAACCCTTACCTGCCAGATTGTTTAACCCCCTCCCTGCCAGATTGTTTAACACTTAACCTGCCAGATTGTTTAACCCCTTACCTGCCAGATTGTTTAACCCTTAACCTGCCAGACTGTTTAACCTCTTACCTGCCAGACAGTTTAACCCCTTAACTGCCAGACTGTTTAACCTCTTACCTGCCAGATTCTTTCAGCAGGAATTAGCACTACTGGACAATAATGTTATTGATCTAGAGTGGATTAAAACATGTCTTAAATAGCATAGGAGTTGTTATAGCACAACATGTCCATTATGATACTTTTTTAGTGGTGGTGATTTGTCTTTCATTACTAGATCATCAAACAAAACAACATTGACTCCTCCATATACATCCATTGGTCCTTATCTACAGCATCGGAAGGTGGTGTATTTGCTTTGGTAGCCAGCATCAACTCAACACATTCGTCAGGATGCTAATAATGTTTGGAAAAAAATTCTGTCTGTCGGTCGAGGGAAACCCTCCTCGCCACAGAGTCAAAGACATTAGTCAGAGACAGACACACACGCACGCACGTACGCACGCACGCGCACACACACACAAACACACATTACATTACATTACATTACATTTAAGTCATTTAGCAGACGCTCTTATCCAGAGCGACTTACAAATTGGTGAATTCACCTTCTGACATCCAGTGGAACAGCCACTTTACAATAGTGCATCTAAATCATTTAAGGGGGGGGGGGGGTGAGAAGGATTACTTTATCCTATCCTAGGTATTCCTTGAAGAGGTGGGGTTTCAGGTGTCTCCGGAAGGTGGTGATTGACTCCGCTGTCCACACACACACACACACACAAACACGCACACACGCGTGCAAACCGTCCTCGCCTCGTCAGAGAGCCACATATTTGGGACTGTACATGTAAACAAACGGTACAACGCACCCCGGCGACATGATTACGGAATGGCTGCTGGCAGGTAATGCTCTGCTTTGAGATTGTGATCTCCTGCTGCGGTTGTGTGATCCTGTGAGACAAGTTCCACATCACAGACATTCTCATGACAAAACAGACAGAGACCAGACAACATAAATGAATAAGACACACAGACACACAGACATGCAGGCAGGTTCTGTTCCAGTCAGGAGTTGCTTCAGACTGACTAAGATATAATCGGAGGGATTTGTTGAGATGCTCTGTGTCATGATGGCGGGTGGCTAAAGAACAACCCAGACACTCTACCCACCAGACAGACCCCCCCCCTCCCAGACACTCAACACCCCAGACAGACCCCCCCCCTCCCAGACACTCAACACCCCAGACAGACCCCCCCCCCACCAGACACTCCACCCACCAGACAGACCCCCCCCACCAGACACTCCACCCACCAGACAGACCCCCACCCCCCCCCTCCCAGACACTCAACCCACCAGACAGACCCCCATCCCCCCTCCCAGACACCCTACCCACCAGACAGACCCCCCCACATCCCAAACACGCTAACCACCAGACAGACCCCCCCCATCCCAGACACTCTATCCACCAGACAGACACCCCCCACATCCCAGACACTCTACCCATCAGACAGACCCCCCACATCCCAGACACTCTACCCACCAGACAGACCCCCCCACATCCCAGACACTCTACCCACCAGACAAACCCCCCCACATCCCAGACACTCTACCCACCAGACAGACCCCCCCACATCCCAGACACTCTACCCACCAGACAGACCCCCCCCCACATCGCAGACACTCTACCCACCAGACAGACCCCCCCACATCCCAGACACTCTACCCACCAGACAGACACCCCCACATCCCAGACACTCTACCCATCAGACAGACCCCCCCACATCCCAGACACTCTACCCACCAGACAGACCCCCCCCCGTATCCCAGACACTCTACCCACCAGACAGACCCCCCACATCCCAGACACTCTACCCACCAGACAGACCCCCCCCCCGTATCCCAGACACTCTACCCACCAGACAGACCCCCCCACATCCCAGACACTCTACCCACCAGACAGACCCCCCCCCCCACATCCCAGACACTCTACCCATCAGACAGACCCCCCACATCCCAGACACTATACCCACCTGACAAACCCCCCACATCCCAGACACTCTACCCATCAGACAGACCCCCCACATCCCAGACACTCTACCCACCAGACAGACCCCCCCATCCCAGACACTCTACCCACCAGACAGACCCCCCCCCACATCCCAGACACTCTACCCACCAGACAGACCCCCCCACATCCCAGACCCCCCCCCCACATCCCAGACACTCTACCCACCAGACAGACCCCCCCACATCCCAGACACTCTACCCACCAGACAGACCGACCACATTTTGAGCAGGATTAGATTGTTTGGGTTTATATGAATCGAAGCACTTGCACATGAAGAATAACTGCCTCTGTGTGGCAGATGTAACAAGGGCACAATTAATATGTCTCAGGTAGTTTGTACTGCTAGTGTGGTATTAGCACCTCACAGGCTACATGCTGACACTCTTTATTTTATATCTGTCTCTCTCAGCTTCCGCAGAGCCCAGCTGGTCCGGCTGATATCACACACACACACACACACACACACACACACACACACACACACACACACACACACACACACACACACACACACACACACACACACACACACACACACACACACACACACACACACACACACACACATACACACATACACACATACACACACACACACACACACACACACACACACACACACACACACACTTCCTGTTTTTAATGCTACCTGGCAGATTATCTGAGATGGTGAACAGTTGTCAAAATCCTAATGAAGGCCGGGAGAACTGGGCTTGGCTGATATATAAAAATGGGTTATGGAAGTTTGTTCGATCAAAGAGGTATAAGCGCAGAATAGGGAGAAAAAAAGCAGGACCAAAAAGTTTCTGCTGAAACACAGCGGCAATATTTATTCCTTCTGGGTTGCAATATTATAGGTCAAAACTATGCTGGTAAGTGAGAAACATGATCACTCATTGTTACAGCAGAATAAGTGAGGATTTAACAAGTTCTCTCTAAGTAACAAATTGGAAGGCAAACACACAACATTTCAACCAATTAGTATTCCTGAAGTCTATTTTTTACCCTTTATTTAACTAGGCAAGTCAGTTGAAGAACAAATTCTTATATTCAATGACGGCCTAGGAACAGTGGGTTAACTGCCTGTTCAGGGGCAGAATGACAGATTTGTTTGTACCTTGTCAACTCGGGGATTTGATCTTACAACCTTCCGGTCACTAGTCCAACGCTCTAACCACTGGGCTACCCTGCCGCCACACTCCAGCAGGTATATCTCACTGGTCACCCCCAAAGCCAATTCCTTCGTTGGTCGTCTTTCCTTCCAGTTCTCTGCTGCCAATGACTGGGACGAACTGCAAACATCTCTGAAGCTGGAGACTCATATCTCCCTTACTAGCTTTAAGCACCAGCTGTCAGAGCAGCTCACAGATCACTGCACCTGTTCATAGCCCATCTGTAAACAGCCCATCTATCTACCTACCTCATCCCCATACAGTATTTATTCATTTATCTTGCTCCTTTGCACCCCAGTATCTCTACTTGCACATTCATCTTCTGCACATCTACCATTCCAGTGTTTAATTGCTATATTGTAATTACTTCACCAACATGGCCTATGTATTGCCTTAACTCTCTTATCTTACCTCATTTGCACTCACTGTATATAGACTTTTGTTTTCTTTGTTCTACTGTATTATTGACTATGTTTTGTTTATTCCATGTGTAACTCTTTGTTGTTGTATGTGTCGAATTGCTATGCTTTATCTTGGCCAGGTCGCAGTTGCAAATGAGAACTTGTTCTCAACGAGCCTACAGAAATACAGAAATAAAGAAATATAAAAAAATAGTACTAAATTACATACTAATACATTTCTACTATTACATTACATAGTAATACATTACTACTAATACATTACTACTCATATATTACTTCTAATACTTTATATAGTAATACATTATTACTAATATATTACTACTAATACATTACTACTAATACATTACATACTATTACATTATAGAGTAATACATTACATGCTAATACATTATAAATAAATACATTGCATGCTAATACATTACTACTAATACATTACTACTAATACATTACTACTAATACATTACTACTAACATATTACTACTAATACATTACATAGTAATACATTGCATACCTATACATTACTATTAGTAAATTATATACTAATACATTACTACTAATACATTGTATACAAATACACCTAATTTTGTGGGCAGTGTGCACATAGCCTGTCTTCTCTTGAGAGCCAGTTCGGCTTCAACTTTCTCAATAGCAAGGCTATGCTCATTGAATGTGTACATAGACAAAGCTTTCATTAATTTTGTGTCAGTCAAAATGTCAGGTGTTCTGCCACTGTGTGCTCTCTGTTTTAGGGTCAACAGTTTGCTCTGTTTTTTTTCCAGTGTGTCAAGTAATTATCTTGTTATTTTCTCATGATTTGGTTGGGTCTAATTGTGTTGCTGTCCTGGGGCTCTGTGGGGTCTGTTTGTGTTTGTGAACAGAGCCTCGGGACCAGCTTGCTTACGGGACTCTTCTCTAGGCTAATCTCTCTGTAGATAATGGCTTTGTTATAGAAGACTTGGTAATTCCTTCCTTTAGTTTGGTTGTAGAATTTAACAATTATATGCTGGATTTCTGCTCTGCATGCATTATTTGGTGTTTTATGTTCTACACAGATAATGTTTTTGCAGAATTCTTCATTCAGAGTGTCAGTGTGGTGTTTTATGTTGTACACAGAGGATGTTTTTGCAGAATTCTTCATTCAGAGTGTCAGTGTGGTGTTTTTCCCATTTTGTGAATTCTTGGTTGTTGAGCGGACCCCAGAACTCACAACCATGAAGGGCAATGGGTTCTGTAACTCATTCACTGATTTATTGCCAGATCCTAATTGGGGTGTCAAATTGTGTGTGTTCCGTTTGATGGCACAGAAGGCCAAGTTTCTCAGATTGTTCACAGCTTTGTGGAAGTTACCTATGGCGCTGATATTTAAGACGAGGTAGGTTTATTATTTTGTGTGTTTTAAGTCAACTATGTCTATACGGAACACCATTTTTTCGTCTTACTCAGATTCACTGTCAGGGCCCAGGTCTGACAGAATCTGTTCAGAAGATCTAGGTGCTGCTGTAGGCCCTCTTTGGTTGGGAACATAAGCTTCAGATCATCAGCAAACAGTCGACATTTGACTCCAGATTCCAGTAAGGTGATGCCAGGTGCTGCAGACTGTTCTAGTTCCCTCGCCAATGAATTGATATATGCTGAAGAGAGCGGGGCTCAAGCTGCATCCCTGTTTCACTGTTTGTGTGTGGGTTTTTTTGTCAATTTTATCTGCACACTTGTTGTTTGTGTACATGTATTGTTTTATGTTTTGTCACGACTTCCGCCGAGGTTGGCTCTCCTGCCTGTTCAGGCGGTGCTCGGCGGTCGTCGTCACCGTCCTACTAGCCACTACCGATCCCTTTTCGTTTGTCTGATTGGTTTCACCTGTGTGTATTTTAGTTAATTAGTGTCTGTATATGTAGTAGGTTGTCCCGCCCTTGTTTTGTGCGGGATTGTTTTGTCTTCATGTCATTTGGTGGAGTACTTGTGGTTTTTATTCTCCGGTCATTTTATGATCCTGTGTTGGATCATTCGCCCTGTGTGTTGGGTTGACCGTCGTCTTTTGTACATCGGAGAATAAACTGTCTATTACTGTAACCTCTCTGCGCCTGATTCCACCTTGGTACTTCGTGACAACTCTCATGTCAAATTCAGTCTAAGCCTACTTTTTTTATCAACAAAGCATGAGAAATATTTACTTTAGTTTTGTTTTGTTTGTCAATTAGGGTGTGCAGGGTGAATACGTGGTCTGTCGTACTATAATTTGGTAAAAAGACGATTTGATATTTGGTCAGCACATTGTTTTCACTGAGTCAATCTACAGTGAACAAAAATATAATGCAATGCAATGTAAAGTGTTGGTCCCATGTTTTAAAATATCCCAGTAGCATTCTTTACTGACAAAAAGCTTATTTCTCTCAAATTTTGTGCACAATTTTGTTTTCATCTCTGTTAGCGACTCTTTGTCCTTTGCCAAGATATTCCATCCACCTGACAGGTGTGGCATATCAATAAGCTGATTAAACAGCATGATCATTACACAGGTGCACCTTGAGCTGGGGACAATAAAACACCTCTCTAAAATGCTCAGTTTTGTCACACAACTCAATGCCACAGATGTTTCACATTTTGTGGGGGAGCATGCAATTGATATGGTGTCTGCAGGAATGTTCACCAGAGCTGTTGCCAGATAATGTAACGTTCATTTCTCTACCATAAGCCGCCTGCATCGTTTTAGAGAATCAATGGCAATTTGAACGAACGGAGATACCGTGACGAGACCTTGAGGCCAATTGTCGTGCCGTTCAGTTGCCGTAATCACCTCATGTTTCAGCATGATAATGCACGGATCCATGTCAGAATCTGTAACACAATTCCTGGAAGCTGAAAATGTAGAAGTTCTTCTGTGGCCAGACATGTACGGCAGCGTGTTCCAGTTCTCACCAATGTCCAGCTCCTTCACCACAGCCATTGAAGAGGAGTAGGAATAACATTCCACAGGCCACAATCAACAGCCTGGTCAACTCTATGAGTGTGACAATACAGAGGCGGATGCAAGATGCAAGCAACAATGGTTTAATGAATACAGTTTACAGCAGCAACAGGACAGACAGACTGTACTTAGACGGAATCCGACCCAGGGACTCGGGCGCATCTTCCGATGATAGCGTGCTGAGAAATCCAGGGGAGTGTGTCCGGATGGGTAGGAAGGAGCACAGCAGATAATCCACACAAGGGCGGCGAGAGAAGAGCACGGACACACGACACAACCTCAGGGAAGAAACAACGATCTGACAACAAGAAACACTGTTTACAGAACATATAAAGGGAAGATATGTGGTTCCAGCTGGCGCAGACAATCAGGCCGAGATTGGGAACCACGCCCACACAAACACGGGAGAGAGAGAGAGAGAGAGAGAGAGAGAGAGAGAGAGAGAGAAAGAGAAAGAGAGAGGGAGGCAGTGGATTCATGAACCGTGACAATGAGAAGGACATGTGTCATGCTGCATGAGGCAAACGGTGATCACACCAGATACTGACTGGTTTTCGTATCACGTCCCTACCTTTTTTTTAAAGGTATCTGTGACCAACAGATGCAGAACAGCATTCATGTGAAATCCATTGATTAGGGCCTAATTAATTAATAAAAATTCATTGACTTCCTTTTATGAACTGTGACTCAGGAAATCTTTGAAATTGTTGCATGTTGCATTTATATTGTTCAGTATACGAGTCTGCTGTTAATGATAATAGAGAGGATTTTCCCAAGGTTGCTGTTGTTGCATACTCCACAGTAGTTATTGGGGTCAAATGTTGGGGTGAACAGTCCTTGGTTCCAAATACTGGGACAGATGCCAGAGCTGAGGATGATGTTTGTCAGGATTTGGCCAGGGTTGTTCCAGTTGTTTGTCAGTAGATGTCCCCATTGTGCTTTTTGTCCCTGTGTTTTTCCCTTGACCCCCATTATTGTTTGCACCTGTGTCTCGTTTCCCCTGATTGTATTTAAACCCTTTGTTTCCCTCAGTTCTGTGCTCTGTGTTTGTATGTTGGCACCCTGCCCTAGTGTTCTGTGTGCTCTTGTCGATTCCGGGTAACGTTCTTGTGGTATTCTGTTTTTTAGTTTAGTTTTGGTGAGTTTCTTTTTAGATCTTTTTGTGTTTTTCCTTCCACCTTTTGGATTTGCCATTTTTTATTTTTAGGATTTTTTCTTCATTAAATACACCGTCTTAAGTACTGCTGTGTCTGCCTCATCTTCTGGGTTCTGCTGTCTATTCGTGGCTCAGTTGGTTAAGTGACTGTTTCTCACTCCGGAGACCCAGGTTCGAAACCGGGTCCTGACAGAAACACAGAGCCAAAAATGAACCCAGAGGCAGCCAGTTCCCAGGACCTTTTTGCCACGCTGTCCCACCACCAGGAGACTGTCCAACGCCACGAAGCCGCCCTGGTTCAGCAAGAGGCCTTAATGGCAAGACATTCTCATCTTCTGTCGGAGATGCTGACTTCCATTAAGCAAATGTCTGATCGACTTACCCCGGCAACAGTTCCCGCCCCAGTACCTCAAGTTCACGTACCCATGGCAGTTAACCCCCTGGCTGAACCTCGTCTTCCATCTCCCCAACGGTTCTCAGGTGATCCAAGTGCTTGTAAAGGGTTTCTCACTCAATGTTCTCTCTCCTTTGAGCTGCAACCCTCGTCGTTTCCCACCGACCGGTCTAAGATCGCATATATCATCACCCTGCTGTCGGAAAAAGCCCTGGCCTGGGCTACTGCTATGTGGGATGCCCATAGTTCCTGCTGTGCCAGCTACTCTGCCTTTGCTGAGGAATTCAAACGAGTGTTTCAAGGCCCAAGCAGTGGTTCTGACTCAGCCAAACAGCTCCTGACTCTCCATCAAGGTTGGCGCAGCGTGACGGACTATGCCATCCAGTTCCGCACGGTAGCAGCAGCGAGTGGCTGGAACAACGAGGCGCTCACGGTGTGCTTTCTGAAAGGCCTTTCCGACACTATCCAAGATGAACTGGCCACTCGGGAACCACCGGACAATCTCGAGTCCCTGATCAAGTTGGCCTCACGCATTGACCAGCGTCTGAGAGAGAGAGAACTCAACCGTAGACCTCTAGCCCCTATCAGTCCCAGCTCCGAGTTCCCACCTTTATCATCACTGGCTCCACCGGAACCCATGCAGATTGGACGCATCTCCCAGGCTGAGAGAGACCGCCGGATGAGGGAGCGACGCTGTCTATATTGCGGCAAAACGGGCCATTTCCGTTCCACGTGTCCCGGGCTCCAGGGAAACGCTCTGTCCCGTACAGACCGGGGGAACTGTAACGGGAAACATAACCTCCTCCCATCCGTCCAACTCCCGTCTGCTCATTCCAGTCACCCTCTCCTGGGACAACCACAAGCTTCACCTTCAAGCCTTGGTAGACTCTGGAGCCGCAGGTAACTTCATGGATGGTGTCTGGGCGAAGGAGAATGGCGTTCCCTCTGAACCTCTAAGTGACCCCATGAGGGTTACTACATTGGATGGAAGCCCTTTGGGATCTGGACTTGTCACTCATGTCACTACCTCCTTGAGACTTTCAGTTTCACAACACCAGGAATTGATGAACTTTCATTTGATCTCCTGTTCCGAGTTCCCTCTCGTCCTTGGATACCCCTGGCTTCACAGCCATAACCCTCACATCGACTGGTCTGTGGGCACTATCAAGCAGTGGGGTCCTACGTGCCAAGCTACTTGTATTTTCCAGAATTCCCCGAGTTCTACTCCCGAGTCTTTAGAATCCATCGACCTGACCCGAGTTCCCGAGTGTTACCATGACCTCAAACTGGTGTTTAGCAAACAGAGGGCCACCATGCTACCACCCCATAGATCTTACGATTGCCCCATCGACCTGTTTCCGGGCACTTGCCCCCCAGGGGTCGGATCTTTTCCCTATCTCCACCCGAACGAGCTGCTATGGATACCTACATCAAGGACTCTCTGGAAGCAGGCCTCATGCGTCCATCCACCTCCCCGGCGGGAGCAGGGTTTTTCTTTGTGGCCAAGAAAGACGGTGGGTTACGTCCTTGCATCGACTACCGGGGACTCAATGACATAACCGTCCGTAACCGTTACCCGCTACCCCTTATGGCCACAGCCTTCGAGCTGCTCCAGGAAGCAGTTGTTTTCACTAAGCTTGACCTGCGGAACGCATACCATCTTGTGCGGATCAGACCTGGTGACGAGTGGAAGACCGCTTTCAACACGCCTACTGGTCACTATGAATACTTGGTGATGCCCTTCGGCCTGACCAACGCCCCAGCGGTGTTCCAAGCGCTCATAAACGATGTGCTTAGGGATATGCTTAACATATTTGTGTTCGTTTACTTGGATGACATCCTCATCTTTTCGAGCTCCCTTCAAGAACACACGAAGCATGTCAGACAAGTACTCAAACGCCTCCTGGACAGCCATCTGTACGTTAAGCCGGAAAATGTGAATTCCATTCATCCCGAGTACAATTCCTGGGATTTGTAGTGGAACCCGGTCGAATCCAAATGGACCCTAGGAAGGTAGGGGCGGTAGCGGATTGGCCCACCCCAAATCCGTTAAGGATGTTCAGCGTTTCCTGGGCTTCACAAACTTTTACCGCAAGTTCATCAAGAACTT
This sequence comes from Oncorhynchus masou masou, assembly GCF_036934945.1. Classification (NCBI taxonomy): domain Eukaryota; kingdom Metazoa; phylum Chordata; class Actinopteri; order Salmoniformes; family Salmonidae; genus Oncorhynchus; species Oncorhynchus masou. The sequence continues at coordinate 6,986,399 of NC_088240.1, read as the reverse complement.
CAGTTTGGTGGCAGCTCCTCTCTCAGCTTTAACCAAAGGTGGCAATGCAAGGTTTTTTGGGGAAGAGAAGCTGAGACGGCCTTCCAAGGACTCAAGCAGCGCATCCTCTCTGCTCCCATCCTGATACTACCGACTACGGATGAACCATTTGTGGTGGAGGTAGACGCATCAGAGGTTGGTGTCGGAGCTGTCCTGTCTCAGAGGGTGAAGACAAGAAGCTTCATCCGTGCGCTTTCTTCTCACACCGGCTTACCCCGACTGAGAGGAACTACGATGTGGGGGATCGTGAACTCCTAGCGGTTAAGATGGCATTGAAGGAATGGAGACACTGGCTCGAGGGGGCTTCTCACCCGTTTCAAGTGCTTACGGACCACAAAAATCTGGAGTATATCCAGCAGGCGAAGCGATTGAACTCTAGACAAGCTAGATGGTCTCTTTTCTTCAATCGATTCCAGTTTATCCTCACCTATCGGCCCGGGTCGAAGAATCTCAAACCGGATGCCCTGTCCCGAGTCTACGCTCCTGCCATTCGAGATGACACGGACATGCCTGTCCTTCCTGCTGCTAAGATTGTGGCTCCGATCTCGTGGCAAGTTGAGGATACCGTGAGACGTGCTCAAGCTAGCGAACCGGACCCTAAAGGAGGCCCTGCCAATCGGTTGTTTGTCCCCAAGGCAGTGAGGACTCAGGTCCTTCTGTGGGGGCACTCATCTCGCCTCACCTGTCATCCGGGCGTAGGTCGCACCTTGGAGTTCATCCAGCGTAAGTTCTGGTGGCCTACCATAAGAGAAGACGTTGCCACTTTCGTCAATGCCTGCCCCGTGTGCTGCCAGGGCAAATCTTCTCACCTCCACCCTCAAGGACTCCTTCACCCTTTACCTGTTCCCCACAGACCCTGGTCCCATATCTCATTGGACTTTATTACTGGACTTCCTCCATCCCATGGCAATACTACTATCCTAGTCATAATCGACAGGTTTTCAAAGGCGGCCAGGTTCGTCCCTCTGACTAAGTTACCTTCTGCCAAGGAAACGGCTGAGTTGGTAATTAATCATGTGTTCCGAGTCTTCGGCATTCCTCAAGATGTGGTTTCTGACAGAGGTCCCCAGTTCGCCTCAAGGTTTTGGAAGGCCTTCTGCCAACTCATGGGGGCTTCTGCCAGTCTATCTTCAGGGTACCATCCGGAGTCCAACGGCCAAACAGAGAGGATGAATCAAGAGCTGGAAACCACCCTCCGATGTATGACTCGTGACAACCCGTCCACATGGTCATCCTTTATTGTTTGGGCCGAATACGCGCACAACACCTTGCGCTCCTCCTCCACTGGTATGTCCCCGCACGAGTGTCAGTTTGGCTATGCTCCTCCATTGTTCCCGGACCAGGAGGCAGAAGTCAGTGTGCCTTCAGCCTTGAGATTCGTCAGACGCTGTCGGCTTATGTGGAGGAAGACCCGTCTTAATCTGATGCGTTCCTCACAGAGGTATCAACAACAAGCCAACAGACGTCGCCGTCCCGGGCCTACCCTGCGCCCCGGCCAGAGAGTCTGGCTCTCCACAAGAGACTTACCTCTACGGGTGGAGTCTCGCAAGCTGTCCCAAAAATACATCGGTCCCTTCAAGGTTGCCAGGAGAGTTAACCCAGTTTCTTATCGCCTACACTTACCCAGATCCCTTAAGATTAATCCCACATTTCATGTGTCTTTGTTAAAACCTGTTGTTTTTTCTCCCCTTGTCCCGGCAGACAGACCTCCCCCTCCGCCTCGTGTCATTGGAGGCCAGCCGGCTTATACCGTCCACCGGATACTGGATTCCCGCCGGGTGCAGCGGTCCTGGCAGTATCTGGTGGACTGGGAAGGCTACGGTCCTGAGGAGCGCTCCTGGGTTCCTGCCAAAGACATCCTGGACCCTGACCTCATTCGTCAGTTCAGGGTCCTCCACCCTGAGAGAGCTGGTAGGAACGTCAGGAGCCGTTCCTAGGGGGGGGATTCTGTCAGGATTTGGCCAGGGTTGTTCCAGTTGTTTGTCAGTAGATGTCCCCATTGTGCTTTTTGTCCCTGTGTTTTTCCCTTGACCCCCATTATTGTTTGCACCTGTGTCTCGTTTCCCCTGATTGTATTTAAACCCTTTGTTTCCCTCAGTTCTGTGCTCTGTGTTTGTATGTTGGCACCCTGCCCTAGTGTTCTGTGTGCTCTTGTCGATTCCGGGTAACGTTCTTGTGGTATTCTGTTTTTTGTTTTAGTTTAGTTTTGGTGAGTTTCTTTTAAGATCTTTTTGTGTTTTTCCTTCCACCTTTTGGATTTGCCATTTTTTATTTTTAGGATTTTTTCTTCATTAAATACACCGTCTTAAGTACTGCTGTGTCTGCCTCATCTTCTGGGTTCTGCTGTCTATTCGTGGCTCAGTTGGTTAAGTGACTGTTTCTCACTCCGGAGACCCAGGTTCGAAACCGGGTCCTGACAGATGTTAAAGAGTTTAAGTTCAGCCAATTGTAAATTTTGGCCTGTGTATTTGATCATTTAAAATACCATCGACATCTCTCTGTCTCTCTGTCTCTCTGTCTCTCTCTCTCTCTCTGTCTCTGTCTCTGTCTCTGTCTCTCTCTCTCTCTGTGTCTCTCTCTCTCTGTGTCTCTCTCTCTCTCTCTGTGTCTCTCTCTCTCTCTCTCTCTCTCTCTCTGTGTCTCTCTCTCTCTCTGTGTCTCTCTCTCTCTCTCTGTGTCTCTCTCTCTCTCTCTGTGTCTCTCTCTCTCTCTCTGTGTCTCTCTCTCTCTGTGTCTCTCTCTGTGTCTCTCTCTCTCTCTGTCTCTCTCTCTCTCTCTCTGTGTCTCTGTCTCTGTCTCTCTCTCTCTCTGTCTCTCTGTCTCTCTCTCTGTCTCTCTGTCTCTCTCTCTGTCTCTCTGTCTCTCTCTCTGTCTCTCTGTCTCTCTCTCTGTCTCTCTCTCTCTGTCTCTCTCTCTCTGTCTCTCTCTCTCTCTGTCTCTCTGTCTCTCTCTCTCTCTCTGTATTTGATGTCCATCCATGTCTGAGGATGTTGTGAGATGACGTGTAAACTGGCCACTAGGGGCACCAGTGAGAGCTGTTACCTTCAAGTGGGTTTGAGTTTTGCTCGAGTGTTTTTGACGAAGGTGGTGGATGGGCGTAAGCATCTTCCTCTGATTCTAAAGGTTGCAAGTTCTTTTTTTTTAGGTTAACGCCTAACTTTCAGAATTAAAGCTTTTTTCAATCGCTAACAAGCATCGGTCGATACTGAAGCCACCTTTTCAAAACTCTTCATACAGTCTGCATTATCAACATGCATGTTGGCCAAACAGTTCATCTCACCTCCAAAACTCACTCAAACCACCAAAACACTTCATACATGTCTCAAAATAAGCTCGTTCGACCATAACACTGGCAACAATTCTCACTCAGAAAGCATAACATTTTCGCTCATAACACACTGACCTAAAAACCACTAACAGGCAGCGTTACATAAACTATGAACTTTTCTCTTTGAACTCTGAATGATTTTTCACATAAATCATTATTTCATTATAGAATAAGGATAACACCTTTTCACTTTGTTGACTGTACTAAAGGTTATGTAATAATAATGAATCAGAAATGCAGCAATCTGCTTCAATAGCCTTTATTTTTTCTATATATTTGCATATTATAATTTACTTGTTGAAACAAAAAACAAATTCCTCAGATTCCAGGGCTGCAATAATATATTAAAAAAACATAATCAACATGTTTAATATAATCACTCATACTGTACACTACTGTGAGGGTTCTAGTTCTCATCAACATGTATAGTATAATCACAGATACTGTACAGTACTGTGAGGGCTCTAGTCCTCCCTCTCTCCTGCATTTGGCCACAAGTTCTCATCAACATCACATCTTATGTCGTCTCTGGTGATGCATCGTGGAAAGTATCTTCTGGAATGTCTAATCGAACCCTGGCAGACTTCAGGAGGTGTCTCTACACCCTGGACGACTTCAGGAGGTGTCTCTACACCCTGGACGACTTCAGGAGGTGTCTCTACACCCTGGCAGACTTCAGGAGGTGTCTCTACACCCTGGCAGACTTCAGGAGGTGTCTCTACACCCTGGCAGTTTTCAGGAGGTGTCTCTACACCCTGGCAGACTTCAGGAGGTGTCTCTACACCCTGGACGACTTCAGGAGGTGTCTCTACACCCTGGCAGACTTCAGCAGGTGTCTCTACACCCTGGACGACTTCAGGAGGTGTCTCTACACCCTGGCAGTTTTCAGGAGGTGTCTCTACACCCTGGCAGACTTCAGGAGGTGTCTCTACACCCTGGACGACTTCAGCAGGTGTCTCTACACCCTGGACGACTTCAGGAGGTGTCTCTACACCCTGGACGACTTCAGCAGGTGTCTCTACACCCTGGACGACTTCAGGAGGTGTCTCTACACCCTGGACGACTTCAGCAGGTGTCTCTACACCCTGGACGACTTCAGGAGGTGTCTCTACACCCTGGACGACTTCAGGAGGTGTCTCTACACCCTGGACGACTTCAGGAGGTGTCTCTACACCCTGGACGACTTCAGGTGGTGTCTCTACACCCTGGCAGACTTCAGGAGAAGTGTCTCTACACACTGGCAGTTTTCAGGAGGTGTCTCTACACCCTGGCAGACTTCAGGAGGTGTCTCTACACCCTGGCAGTCTTCAGGAGAAGTGTCTCTACACCATGGCAGTCTTCAGGAGAAGTGTCTCTACACCCTGGCAGACTTCAGGAGAAGTGTCTCTACACACTGGCAGTCTTCAGGAGGTGTCTCTACACCCTGGCAGACTTCAGGAGGTGTCTCTACACCCTGGAAGTCTTCAGGAGAAGTGTCTCTACACCCTGGCAGTTTTCAGGAGAAGTGTCTCTACACCCTGGCAGTCTTCAGGAGAAGTGTCTCCACACCCTGGCAGTCTCCAGGAGAAGTTTCTCCACACCCTGACAGTCTTCAGGAGAAGTGTCTCCACACCCTGGCAGTCTTCAGGAGAAGTGTCTCCACACCCTTGCAGTCTTCAGGAGAAGTGTCTCCACACCCTGACAGTCTTCAGGAGAAGTGTCTCCACACCCTGGCAGGCTCCAGGAGAAGTGTCTCCACACCCTTGCAGTCTTCAGGAGAAGTGTCTCCACACCCTGGCAGACGTCAGGAGGTGTCTCCACACCCTGGCAGACTTCAGGAGGTGTCTCCACACCCTGGCAGACTTCAGGAGGTGTCTCCACACCCTGGCAGACTTCAGGAGAAGTGTCTCCACACCCTGGCAGACTTCAGGAGGTGTTTCCACACCCTGGCAGACTTCAGGAGGTGTCTCCACACCCTGGCAGACTTCAGGAGGTGTTTCCACACCCTGGCAGACTTCAGGAGGTGTTTCCAAACCCTGGCAGACTTCAGGAGGTGTCTCTACACCCTGGCAGACTTCAGGAGGTGTCTCCACAACCTGGCAGACTTCAGAAGAGGTGTCTCCACACCCTGCATTCATGGCATCCAGTAAGGGCATCTGGTCATGTGGATGTTGGTAATAAACCGTCCATCTCCACGCAGAGAAACACTCCTCTATGGGGTTTAGGAAGGGGGAGTATGGAGGCAGGAATAGTACTGACATCGTGGGATGTGCATCAAACCAGTCTGTGACTGCAGCAGAGTGGTGGAACGCCACATTATCTCACACAACAACAAAGGCAGTGGAGTTTATTGCCCCTCTCTCCTCCGCTGGCACACGTCGATTATTCAGATCGTCAAGAAAATAAGTTAGTGTCTCTGTGTAGTAGGGGCCAATGAGTGGTTTGTGTAACAGCAAACCATCATTGGACAGTGCTGAACACATTCTGATGTTAGCTCCTCTCTGGCCTGGGACATCCACGGTTGCTCTGTGTCCAATCACATTTCTTCCCCTGCGGTGTGTTTTTGCCAGGTTGAGTCCAGCTTCATCCACAAAGATGAATGTATGTGCAGTTTGCCTGACTCCATTACTCTCAAAAATACAGGAAGTCCACAGTTTTACAGTACTTTACATTATGCATAGCTGTGTATGTAGCCGGTTTAGTTATTGAACAGACATGTTACCTGGATATATTGATACCGGAGTTCATTCACACGTTCACCGTTTCTCTCAAAGGGTACAGAGTACAACTTCTTCATCCTTGTTTAATGTTTCTCTAGAACTCTGGCAATTGAAAAAAAAAATCCTGCAGTTGTATTGTATTGTTGCCATGTCAACAATGACAATTTCCTGCCCATCTGATAATATTCTGCCTCTCCCTCGTGTGGGAAGCAACCTTTGGATCCCACTGAAAAACACAAAACAATCAATATATTTCTAAATGTCTGTACATGTAAAAATGTGAACATACAGTATTCTTCTGTAATATGTAGTTCAATTATCATTGAAGGATACACATCTCAGCTGTTGTTTTGCCGGAAAATTCGTACTATTGATGAAACTGTTGAGCGCTGTAGATTTGGTCTTGATTTAGATTTGATTTTGGCCTTAAACCGGCCTCTCTCAAAGAGAGCCCATGGTTTACAACATGGTCAATAACTGTGGCCCTCATCTCGTCAGAGATCATGGTCTTCCTCTCCTTTGTCCTCAAACCATTCTCCCTCCACCCTCCACCCCCTTCTCCCTCCACCCCCTTCTCCCTCCACCCCCTTCTCCCTCCACCCTCTACCCCCTTCTCCCTCCACCCTCCACCCCCTTCTCCCTCCACCCTCCGCACCCTTCTCCCTCCAACCTCCGCCCCCCTTCTCCCTCCACCCTCCGCACCCTTCTCCCTCCACCCTCCGCACCCTTCTCCTCCACCCTCCGCCCCCTTCTCCCTCCACCCCCTTCTCCCTCCACCCTCCACCCCTTCTCCTCCACACACCACCCCTTCTCCCTCCACACCCTTCTCCCTCCACCCTCCACCCCCTTCTCCCTCCACCCTCCACCCCCTTCTCCCTCCAACCTCCACCCCTTCTCCCTCCACCCTCCACCCCTTCTCCCTCCACCCCCTTCTCCCTCCACCCCCTTCTCCCTCCACCCCTTTCTCCCTCCACCCCCTTCTCCCTCCACCCTCCACCCCCTTCTCCCTCCACCCCCTTCTCCCTCCACCCTCCACCCCCTTCTCCCTCCACCCCCTTCTCCCTCCACCCTCCACCCCTTCTCCCTCCACCCCCTTCTCCCTCCACCCTCCACCCCCTTCTCCCTCCACCCCCTTCTCCCTCCACCCTCCACCCCCTTCTCCCTCCACCCCCTTCTCCCTCCACCCCCTTCTCCCTCCACCCCCTTCTCCCTCCAACCTCCACCCCCTTCTCCCTCCACCCTCCACCCCCCTTCTCCCTCCACCCCCTTCTCCCTCCACCCCCTTCTCCCTCCACCCCTTTCTCCCTCCACCCCCTTCTCCCTCCACCCTCCACCCCTTCTCCCTCCACCCCCTTCTCCCTCCACCCTCCACCCCCCTTCTCCCTCCACCCCTTCTCCCTCCACCCTCCACCCCCTTCTCCCTCCACCCCTTCTCCCTCCACCCCACCACCCCTTCTCCCTCCACCCCCTTTCTCCCTCCACCCTCCACCCCCTTCTCCCTCCACCCCCTTCTCCCTCCACCCCTTCTCCCTCCACCCCCTTCTCCCTCCACCCTCCACCCCCTTCTCCCTCCACCCCCTTCTCACTCCACCCCTTCTCCCTCCACCCTCCACCCCCTTCTCCCTCCACCCCCTTCTCCCTCCACCCCCTTCTCCCTCCACCCTCCACCCCTTCTCCCTCCACCCCCTTCTCCCTCCACCCCTTCTCCCTCCACCCTCCACCCCCTTCTCCCTCCACCCTCCACCCCCTTCTCCCTCCAACCTCCACCCCTTCTCCCTCCACCCTCCACCCACTTCTCCCTCCACCCCCTTCTCCCTCCACCCTCCACCCCCTTCTCCCTCCACCCCCTTCTCCCTCCACCCCCTTCTCCCTCCACCCTCCACCCCCTTCTCCCTCCACCCCCTTCTCCCTCCACCCCTTCTCCCTCCACCCCTTCTCCCTCCACCCTCCACCCCCTTCTCCCTCCACCCCTTCTCCCTCCACCCCCTTCTCCCTCCACCCTCCACCCCCTTCTCCCTCCACCCCCTTCTCCCTCCACTCTCCACCCCCTTCTCCCTCCACCCTCCACCCCCTTCTCCCACCACCCCCCTTCTCCCTCCACCCCCTTCTCCCTCCACCCCCTTCTCCCTCCACCCTCCACCCCCTTCTCCCTCCACCCCCTTCTCCCTCCACCCCCTTCTCCCTCCACCCTCCACCCCCTTCTCCCTCCACCCCCTTCTCCCTCCACCCTCCACCCCCTTCTCCCTCCACCCTCCACCCCCTTCTCCCTCCATACCTCCACCTCCTTCTCCATCCACCCTCCACCCCCTTCTCCCTCCATACCTCCACCCTTTCTCCCTCCACCCTCCACCCCCTTCTCCCTCCATACCTCCACCTCCTTCTCCCTCCACCCTCCACCCCCTTCTCCCTCCATACCTCCACCCCCTTCTCCCTCCACCCTCCACCCTCCACCCCTTCTCCCTCCACCCTCCACCCCCTTCTCCCTCCATACCTCCACCCTTTCTCCCTCCACCCTCCACCCCCTTCTCCCTCCATACCTCCACCTCCTTCTCCCTCCACCCTCCACCCCTTCTCCCTCCATACCTCCACCCCCTTCTCCCTCCACCCTCCACCCTCCACCCCTTCTCCCTCCACCCTCCACCCCTTCTCCCTCCATACCTCCACCCTTTCTCCCTCCACCCTCCACCCCCTTCTCCCTCCATACCTCCACCTCCTTCTCCCTCCACCCTCCACCCCCTTCTCCCTCCATACCTCCACCCCCTTCTCCCTCCACCCTCCACCCTCCACCCCTTCTCCCTCCACCCTCCACCCCCTTCTCCCTCCATACCTCCACCCCCTTCTCCCTCCACCCCCTTCTCCCTCCACCCTCCACCCCCTTCTCCCTCCATACCTCCACCCCCTTCTCCCTCCACCCTCCACCCCCTTCTCCCTTCTCCCTCCACCCCCTTCTCCCTCCACCCTCCACCCCCTTCTCCCTCCATACCTCCACCCCCTTCTCCCTCCACCCTCCACCCCCTTCTCCCTCCACCCTCCACCCCTTCTCCCTCCATACCTCCACCCCCTTCTCCCTCCACCCTCCACCCCCTTCTCCCTCCACCCTCCACCCCTTCTCCCTCCACCCTCCACCCCCTTCTCCCTCCACCCTCCACCCCTTCTCCTCCATACCTCCACCCCCTTCTCCCTCCACCCTCCACCCCTTCTCCCTCCACCCTCCACCCCTTCTCCCTCCACCATCCACCTCCTTCTCCCTCCACCCTCCACCTCCTTCTCCCTCCACCCTCCACCTCCTTCTCCCTCCACCCTCCACCTCCTTCTCCCTCCCCCTCCACCCCTTCTCCCTCCCCCTCCACCCCTTCTCCCTCCCCCTCCACCCCTTCTCCCTCCCCCTCCACCTCCTTCTCCCTCCCCCCCTCCACCCCTTCTCCCTCCCCCTCCACCCCTTCTCCCTCCCCCTCCACCTCCTTCTCCCTCCCCCTCCACCTCCTTCTCCCTCCACCCTCCACCTCCTTCTCCCTCCCCCCCTCCACCCCTTCTCCCTCCCCCTCCACCCCTTCTCCCTCCCCCCTCCACCTCCTTCTCCCTCCCCCTCCACCCCTTCTCCCTCCACCCTCCACCTCCTTCTCCCTCCCCCTCCACCCCTTCTCCCTCCACCCTCCACCTCCTTCTCCCTCCACCCTCCACCTCCTTCTCCCTCCCCCTCCACCCCTTCTCCCTTCTCCCTCCCCCCTCCACCCCTTCTCCCTTCTCCCTCCCCCTCCACCTCCTTCTCCCTCCCCCTCCACCCCTTCTCCCTTCTCCCTCCCCCTCCACCTCCTTCTCCCTCCCCCTGCACCTCCATTCTGCACCTTAGAAGTCCTGAGAAAAAGTTTAACACAAGAAGGAAGTATGTCTTTTTGGTTTTGTCCCCTCCCCTCCCCTCCCCCCCCTCCCCCCCCCTCCCCTCCCCTCCCCTCCCCTCCCCCTCCCCTCCACCCCCTTCTCCCTCCACCCCCTTCTCCCTCCACCCCCTTCTCCCTCCACCCTCCACCCCCTTCTCCCTCCACCCCTTCTCCCTCCACTCTCCACCCCCTTCTCCCTCCACCCTCCACCCCTTCTCCCTCCACCCCCTTCTCCCTCCACCCCTTCTCCCTCCACCCCCTTCTCCCTCCACCCTCCACCCCCTTCTCCCTCCACCCCTTCTCCCTCCACCCCATTCTCCCTCCACCCTCCACCCCCTTCTCCCTCCACCCCCTTCTCCCTCCACCCTCCACCCCCTTCTCCCTCCACCCTCCACCCCCTTCTCCCTCCATACCTCCACCTCCTTCTCCATCCACCCTCCACCCCCTTCTCCCTCCATACCTCCACCCTTTCTCCCTCCACCCTCCACCCCCTTCTCCCTCCATACCTCCACCTCCTTCTCCCTCCACCCTCCACCCCCTTCTCCCTCCATACCTCCACCCCCTTCTCCCTCCACCCTCCACCCTCCACCCCTTCTCCCTCCACCCTCCACCCCCTTCTCCCTCCATACCTCCACCCTTTCTCCCTCCACCCTCCACCCCCTTCTCCCTCCATACCTCCACCTCCTTCTCCCTCCACCCTCCACCCCCTTCTCCCTCCATACCTCCACCCCCTTCTCCCTCCACCCTCCACCCTCCACCCCTTCTCCCTCCACCCTCCACCCCCTTCTCCCTCCATACCTCCACCCTTTCTCCCTCCACCCTCCACCCCCTTCTCCCTCCATACCTCCACCTCCTTCTCCCTCCACCCTCCACCCCCTTCTCCCTCCATACCTCCACCCCCTTCTCCCTCCACCCTCCACCCTCCACCCCTTCTCCCTCCACCCTCCACCCCTTCTCCCTCCATACCTCCACCCCCTTCTCCCTCCACCCCCTTCTCCCTCCACCCTCCACCCCCTTCTCCCTCCATACCTCCACCCCCTTCTCCCTCCACCCTCCACCCCCTTCTCCCTTCTCCCTCCACCCCCTTCTCCCTCCACCCTCCACCCCCTTCTCCCTCCATACCTCCACCCCCTTCTCCCTCCACCCTCCACCCCCTTCTCCCTCCACCCTCCACCCCTTCTCCCTCCATACCTCCACCCCCTTCTCCCTCCACCCTCCACCCCCTTCTCCCTCCACCCTCCACCCCTTCTCCCTCCACCCTCCACCCCCTTCTCCCTCCACCCTCCACCCCTTCTCCCTCCATACCTCCACCCCCTTCTCCCTCCACCCTCCACCCCTTCTCCCTCCACCCTCCACCCCTTCTCCCTCCACCATCCACCTCCTTCTCCCTCCACCCTCCACCTCCTTCTCCCTCCACCCTCCACCTCCTTCTCCCTCCACCCTCCACCTCCTTCTCCCTCCCCCTCCACCCCTTCTCCCTCCCCCCTCCACCCCCTTCTCCCTCCCCCTCCACCCCTTCTCCCTCCCCCTCCACCTCCTTCTCCCTCCCCCTCCACCCCTTCTCCCTCCCCCTCCACCCCTTCTCCCTCCCCCCTCCACCTCCTTCTCCCTCCCCCTCCACCTCCTTCTCCCCTCCACCCTCCACCTCCTTCTCCCTCCCCCTCCACCCCTTCTCCCTCCCCCCTCCACCCCTTCTCCCTCCCCCTCCACCTCCTTCTCCCTCCCCCTCCACCCCTTCTCCCTCCACCCTCCACCTCCTTCTCCCTCCCCCCTCCACCCCTTCTCCCTCCACCCTCCACCTCCTTCTCCCTCCACCCTCCACCTCCTTCTCCCTCCCCCTCCACCCCTTCTCCCTTCTCCCTCCCCCTCCACCCCTTCTCCCTTCTCCCTCCCCCCTCCACCTCCTTCTCCCTCCCCCCTCCACCCCTTCTCCCTTCTCCCTCCCCCCTCCACCTCCTTCTCCCTCCCCCTGCACCTCCATTCTGCACCTTAGAAGTCCTGAGAAAAAGTTTAACACAAGAAGGAAGTATGTCTTTTTGGTTTTGTTCCCTCCCCCCCCCCCTCCACCTCTCCCGTCTGGCAGCCTGGCTTTAGGGGGGGGGGTTAATTTCATGTGGAGGGGGTGGGAAGGAGATGAAAGAGCCAGTCTCATTGTTTACACGTGGGCATTGGACTTGAACTGACTTGTGCATCCCTCTTTAATATCCTCTTAAATATGACCCTGGACTGACTGACTGCCAGACTCAGCGGAGGGAATGGGAGTCGTTCGGTGAGACGGGATGACTGGGGAGGAGAATATAAAGAGGAAATGTCCTTTTGGAGAAGAGAAAATAGGGCCATGCCCTTTGCTGGAATTTCCCGTACCCCTGATGATTTAACCACCAACCCTTACTTATTTTTCACAAACTCAGGCACGCACACAAACACAAGGCCGACATGTCAATGCATCACTCACCTCACAGGAGCTTGGTGACATGACAGTTCACTGACAACCACTCAAACATAATATACTTGCTCTGGCTGGGTTTTCGGACTCATAGGTAGAGTAACCTCTCTAGGGTAGAGTAACCTCTCTAGGGTAGAGTAACCTCTCTAGGGTAGAGTAACCTCTCTAGAGTAGAGTAACCTCTCTAGAGTAGAGTAACCTCTCTAGGGTAGAGTAACCTCTCTAGGGTAGAGTTATCTCTCTAGAGTAGAGTAACCTCCCCAGGGTAGAGTAACCTCTCTAGGGTAGAGTAACCTCTCTAGAGTAGAGTAACCTCTCTAGAGTAGAGTAACCTCTCTAGAGTAGAGTAACCTCTCTAGGGTAGAGTAACCTCTCCAGGGTAGAGTAACCTCTCTAGAGTAGAGTAACCTCTCTAGAGTAGAGTAACCTCTCTAGGGTAGAGTAACCTCCATAGGGTAGAGTAACCTCTCTAGGGTAGAGTAACCTCTCTAGAGTAGAGTAACCTCTCTAGAGTAGAGTAACCTCTCTAGGGTAGAGTAACCTCTCTAGAGTAGAGTAACCTCTCTAGAGTAGAGTAACCTCTCTAGGGTAGAGTAACCTCTCCAGGGTAGAGTAACCTCTCTAGAGTAGAGTAACCTCTCTAGAGTAGAGTAACCTCTCTAGGGTAGAGTAACCTCTCTAGAGTAGAGTAACCTCTCTAGAGTAGAGTAACCTCTCTAGGGTAGAGTAACCTCTCTAGAGTAGAGTAACCTCTCTAGAGTAGAGTAACCTCTCTAGAGTAGAGTAACCTCTCTAGGGTAGAGTAACCTCTACACGGTAGAGTAACCTCTCTAGAGTAGAGTAACCTCTCTAGGGTAGAGTAACCTCTAGAGTAGAGTAACCTCTCTAGGGTAGAGTAACCTCTCTAGGGTAGAGTAACCTCTCTAGAGTAGAGTAACCTCTCCAGGCTAGAGTAACCTCTATAGGGTAGAGTAACCTCTCTAGGGTAGAGTGACCTCTCCAGGCTAGAGTAACCTCTGTAGGGTAGAGTAACCTCTCTAGAGTAGAGTAACCTCTCTAGGGTAGAGTAACCTCTCTAGGGTAGAGTAACCTCTCTAGGGTAGAGTAACCTATCCAGGGTAGAGTAACCTCTCTAGAGTAGAGTAACCTCTCTAGGGTAGAGTAACCTCTCCAGGGTAGAGTAACCTCTCTAGAGTAGAGTAACCTCTCTAGAGTAGAGTAACCTCTCTAAAGTAGAGTTACCTCTCTAGAGTAGAGTAACCTCTCTAGGGTAGAGTAACCTCTCCAGGGTAGAGTAACCTCTCTAGGGTAGAGTAACCTCTCCAGGGTAGAGTAACCTCTCTAGAGTAGAGTAACCTCTCTAGAGTAGAGTAACCTCTCTAGGGTAGAGTAACCTCTCTAGGGTAGAGTAACCTCTCTAAAGTAGAGTAACCTCTCTAGGGTAGAGTAACCTCTCTAGGGTAGAGTAACCTCTCTAGAGTAGAGTAACCTCTCTAGAGTAGAGTAATCTCTCTAGAGTAGAGTAACCTCTCCTGGGTAGAGTAACCTCTCCTGGGTAGAGTAACCTCTCCAGGGTAGAGTTACCTCTCTAGGGTAGAGTAACCTCTCCAGGGTAGAGTAACCCCCCTAGAGTAGAGTAACCTCTCTAGAGTAGAGTAACCTCTCTAGGGTAGAGTAACCTCTCTAAAGTAGAGTAACCTATCTAGGGTAGAGTAACCTCTCCAGGGTAGAGTAACCTCTCCAGGGTAGAGTAACTTCTCTAGAGTAGAGTAACCTCTCCAGGGTAGAGTAACCTCTCTAAAGTAGAGTAACCTCTCTAGAGTAGAGTAACCTCTCTAGAGTAGAGTAACCTCTCTAGGATAGAGTAACCTCTCCAGGGTAGAGTAACCTCTCTAAAGTAGAGTAACCTCTCCAGGGTAGAGTAACCTCTCTAGAGTAGAGTAACCTCTCTAGGATAGAGTAACCTCTCCAGGGTAGAGTAACCTCTCCAGGGTAGAGTAACCTCTCTAAAGTAGAGTAACCTCTCCAGGGTAGAGTAACCTCTCTAGAGTAGAGTAACCTCTCTAGGGTAGAGTAACCTCTCTAGGGTAGAGTAACCTCTCCAGGGTAGAGTAACCTCTCTAGGTTAGAGTAACCTCTCTAGAGTAGAGTAACCTCTCTAGAGTAGAGTAACCTCTCCAGGGTAGAGTAACCTCTCCAGGGTAGAGTAACCTCTCTAGAGTAGAGTAACCTCTATAGAGTAGAGTAACCTCTCTAGGGTAGAGTAACCTCTCCTGGGTAGAGTATCCTCTCTAGAGTAGAGTAACCTCTCTAGAGTAGAGTAACCTCTCTAGGGTAGAGTAACCTCTCCAGGGTAGAGTAACCTCTCTAGAGTAGAGTAACCTCTCTAGAGTAGAGTAACCTCTCTAGGGTAGAGTAACCTCTCCAGGGTAGAGTAACCTCTCTAGAGTAGAGTAACCTCTCTAGAGTAGAGTAACCTCTATAGAGTAGAGTAACCTCTCCAGGGTAGAGTAACCTCTCTAGAGTAGAGTAACCTCTCTAGAGTAGAGTAACCTCTCCAGGGTAGAGTAACCTCTCTAGGGTAGAGTAACCTCTCTAGAGTAGAGTAACCTCTCTAGGGCAGAGTAACCTCTCCAGGGTAGAGTAACCTCTCTAGGGTAGAGTAACCTCTCCAGTGTAAAGTAACCTCTCTAGGGTAGAGTAACCTCTCTAGAGTAGAGTAACCTCTCTAGAGTAGAGTAACCTCTATAGGGTAGAGTAACCTCTCTAGAGTAGAGTAACCTCTATAGGGTAGAGTAACCTCTCTAGGTTAGAGTAACCTCTCTAGGTTAGAGTAACCTCTCTAGGGTAGAGTAACCTCTCTAGAGTAGAGTAACCTCTCCAGGGTAGAGTAACCTCTCCTGGGTAGAGTAACCTCTCCTGGGTAGAGTAACCTCTCTAGAGTAGAGTAACCTCTCCAGGGTAGAGTAACCTCTCTAGGGTAGAGTAACCTCTCTAGGGTAGAGTAACCTCTCCAGGGTAAAGTAACCTCTCTAGAGTAGAGTAACCTCTCTAGGGTAGAGTAACCTCTCTAGAGTAGAGTAACCTCTCCAGGGTAGAGTAACCTCTCTAGAGTAGAGTAACCTCTCTAGGGTAGAGTAACCTCTCTAGAGTAGAGTAACCTCTCCAGGGTAGAGTAACCTCTCTAGAGTAGAGTAACCTCTCTAGAGTAGAGTAACCTCTCTAGAGTAGAGTAACCTCTCTAGGGTAGAGTAACCTCTCTAGAGTAGAGTAACCTCTCTAGGGTAGAGTAACCTCTCTAGAGTAGAGTAACCTCTCCAGGGTAGAGTAACCTCTCTAGGGTAGAGTAACCTCTCTAGAGTAGAGTAACCTCTCTAGGGTAGAGTAACCTCTCTAGAGTAGAGTAACCTCTCTAGGGTAGAGTAACCTCTCCAGGGTAGAGTAACCTCTCTAGGGTAGAGTAACCTCTCCAGGGTAAAGTTACCTCTCTAGGGTAGAGTAACCTTTCTAGAGTAGAGTAACCTCTCCAGGGTAGAGTAACCTCTCTAGGGTAGAGTAACCTCTCTAGAGTAGAGTAACCTCTCTAGAGTAGAGTAACCTCTCTAGGGTAGAGTAACCTCTCTAGAGTAGAGTAACCTCTCTAGGGTAGAGTAACCTCTCTAGAGTAGAGTAACCTCTCTAGGTTAGAGTAACCTCTCTAGGGTAGAGTAACCTCTCTAGAGTAGTAACCTCTCCAGGGTAGAGTAACCTCTCCAGGGTAGAGTAACTTCTCTAGAGTAGAGTAACCTCTCCAGGGTAGAGTCACCTCTCTAGGGTAGAGTAACCTCTCTAGGGTAGAGTAACCTCTCTAGAGTAGAGTAACCTCTCTAGGGTAGAGTAACCTCTCTAAAGTAGAGTAACGTCTCTACGGTAGAGTAACCTCTCTAAAGTAGAGTAACCTCTCTAGGGTAGAGTAACCTCTCCAGGGTAGAGTAACCTCTCTAGGGTAGAGTAACCTCTCTAAAGTAGAGTAACCTCTCTAGGGTAGAGTAACCTCTCTAAAGTAGAGTAACCTCTCTAGGGTAGAGTAACCTCTCTAGGGTAGAGTAACCTCTCTAAAGTAGAGTAACCTCTCTAGGGTAGAGTAACCTCTCCAGGGTAGAGTAACCTCTCCAGGGTAGAGTAACCTCTCTAAAGTAGAGTAACCTCTCTAGGGTAGAGTAACCTCTCCAGGGTAGAGTAACCTCTCTAGAGTAGAATAACCGCTCCAGGGTAGAGTAACCTCTCTAGGGTAGAGTAACCTCTCTAGAGTAGAATAACCTCTCTAGGGTAGAGTAACCTCTATAGGGTAGAGTAACCTCTCTAGAGTAGAGTAACCTCTCTAGGGTAGAGTAACCTCTATAGGGTAGAGTAACCTCTATAGGGTAGAGTAACCTCTCTAGGGTAGAGTAACCTCTCCAGGGTAGAGTAACCTCTCTAGAGTAGAATAACCTCTCTAGGGTAGAGTAACCTCTCTAAAGTAGAGTAACCTCTCTAAAGTAGAGTAACCTCTCTAGAGTAGAGTAACCTCTCTAGAGTAGAGTAACCTCTCTAGGGTAGAGTAACCTCTCCAGGGTAGAGTAACCTCTATAGGGTAGAGTAACCTCTCTAGGGTAGAGTAACCTCTCTAGAGTAGAGTAACCTCTCTAGGGTAGAGTAACCTCTCTAGGGTAGAGTAACCTCTCTAGGGTAGAGTAACCTCTCTAAAGTAGAGTAACCTCTCTAGGGTAGAGTAACCTCTCCAGGGTAGAGTAACCTCTCTAAAGTAGAGTAACCTCTCTAGGGTAGAGTAACCTCTCCAGGGTAGAGTAACCTCTCTAGAGTAGTAACCTCTCCAGGGTAGAGTAACCTCTCTAGGTTAGAGTAACCTCTCTAGGGTAGAGTAACCTCTCTAGGGTAGAGTAACCTCTCTAAAGTAGAGTAACCTCTCTAGGGTAGAGTAACCTCTCTAGGGTAGAGTAACCTCTCTAAAGTAGAGTAACCTCTCTAGGGTAGAGTAACCTCTCCAGGGTAGAGTAACCTCTCTAGAGTAGTAACCTCTCCAGGGTAGAGTAACCTCTCTAGAGTAGAGTAACCTCTCTAGGGTAGAGTAACCTCTCTAGGGTAGAGTAACCTCTCCAGGGTAGAGTAACCTCTCCAGGGTAGAGTAACCTCTCCATGTTAGAGTCGCCTCTCTAAAGTAGAGTAACCTCTCTAGGGTAGAGTAACCTCTCTAGAGTAGAGTAACCTCTCTAGAGTAGAGTAACCTCTCCAGGGTAGAGTAACCTCTCTAGGGTAGAGTAACCTCTCCAGGGTAGAGTAACCTCTCTAGAGTAGAGTAACCTCTCTAGGGTAGAGTAACCTCTCTAGAGTAGAGTAACCTCTCTAGAGTAGAGTAACCTCTCCAGGGTAGAGTAACCTCTCCAGGGTAGAGTAACCTCTCTAGAGTAGAGTAACCTCTCAAAAGTAGAGTAACCTCTCTAGAGTAGAGTAACCTCTCCAGGGTAGAGTAACCTCTCCAGGGTAGAGTAACCTCTCTAGAGTAGAGTAACCTCTCTAGAGTAGAGTAACCTCTCTAGAGTAGAGTAACCTCCCCAGGGTAGAGTAACCTCTCTAGAGTAGAGTAACCTCTCTAGGGTAGAGTAACCTCTCTAGGGTAGAGTAACCTCTCTAAAGTAGAGTAACCTCTCTAGGTTAGAGTAACCTCTCTAGAGTAGAGTAACCTCTCTAGGGTAGAGTAACCTCTATAGGGTAGAGTAACCTCTCTAGGGTAGAGTAACCTCTCTAAAGTAGAGTAACCTCTCTAGGGTAGAGTAACCTCTCTAGGGTAGAGTAACCTCTCTAGAGTAGAGTAACCTCTCTAGGGTAGAGTAACCTCTATAGGGTAGAGTAACCTCTCTAGGGTAGAGTAACCTCTCTAAAGTAGAGTAACCTCTCTAGGGTAGAGTAACCTCTCTAGGATAGAGTAACCTCTCCATGTCTGAATGACTAAAACTCATGTGTATGTCAGATCAGACATCATGTAGATAATGTAGCATTAAGGTTTTAACCAAATAACACGTTGTGAATTGCGACACCTTTGTCAAGCCGGCCAGTGTATTCATGTAATTAACAAAAGCTGATGAGAATCATCAACAACACCACTTTTTGGGTGGCTGTGACAAATGGTTTCTCGCATAATAGCAGATTCTAATGCACTTTCCAAGTGTTACTACTGCATATAGCACCCAACATAATAATAATAATAATAACAGTAAAATCCCTTCATCAACTCCTGGGGACGATAGTAGAGAATAATTAGTTTCTTATCAGCATTAGAGGAGCTGCACAGACGCGTCTTGAGAAGGCCGATGTCACACAGAGAAACAGAAGAAGACAGCGACACAATAAGTCGAGGAGTTACTGTTCTGTAGGACACCGATGTGAACAACCCCTATCTGAGTTAATATATCAAATCAAATCACTTTTTATTTGTCACACGTGCAGAATACAACAGGTGTAGGTAGACCTTACGGTGAAATGCTGAATACAACAGGTGTAGTAGACCTCACTGTGAAATGCTGAATACAACAGGTGTACTAGACCTCACTGTGAAATGCTGAATACAACAGGTGTAGTAGACCTTACAGTGAAATGCTGAATACAACAAGTGTAGTAGACCTTACAGTGAAATGCTGAATACAACAGGTGTAGTAGACCTTACAGTGAAATGCTGAATACAACAGGTGTAGTAGACCTTACAGTGAAATGCTGAATACAACAATTGTAGTAGACCTTAGAGTGAAATGCTGAATACAACAGGTGTAGTAGACCTTACGGTGAAATGCTGAATGCAACAGGTGTACTAGACCTCACTGTTAAATGCTGAATACAACAGGTGTACTAGACCTCACTGTGAAATGCTGAATACAACAGGTGTAGTAGACCTTACAGTGAAATGCTGAATACAACAGGTGTACTAGACCTCACTGTGAAATGCTGAATACAACAGGTGTACTAGACCTCACAGTGAAATGCTGAATACAACATATGTAGTAGACCTTACAGTGAAATGCTGAATACAACAGGTGTAGTAGACCTCACTGTGAAATGCTGAATACAACAGGTGTACTAAACCTCACTGTGAAATGCTGAATACAACAGGTGTAGTAGACCTTACAGTGAAATGCTGAATACAACAGGTGTACTAGACCTCACTGTGAAATGCTGAATACAACAGGTGTACTAGACCTCACAGTGAAATGCTGAATACAACAGGTGTAGTAGACCTTACAGTGAAATGCTGAATACAACAGGTGTACTAGACCTCACTGTGAAATGCTGAATACAACAGGTGTACTAGACCTCACAGTGAAATGCTGAATACATCAGGTGTAGTAGACCTTACAGTGAAATGCTGAATACAACAGGTGTACTAGACCTCACAATGAAATGCTGAATACATCAGGTGTAGTAGACCTTACAGTGAAATGCTGAATTATACAGGTGTAGGTAGCACTTACGGTAAAATGTTGAATTAAACAGGTGTAGTAGACCTTACAGTGAAATGTTGAATACAACAAGTGTAGTTGACCTTACAGTGAAATGCTGAATACAACAAGTGTAGTAGACCTTACGGGGAAATGCTTATTAAAACCCCTTAAACAACATTGCAGTTCAACAAGGACTTAATAGAATATTTACTAAATAAACTTAAGTAAAACATACCAAATCAATGAAAAAGTAACACAATAAAATAACAATAACGAGGCTCTTGAC